>NW_018128111.1:106222-118498 GCF_001952655.1 Monopterus albus | reverse complement strand
ACCCACTAGATGGCGGCATATCATTAGAATAGAGTTGTTCGATCGATAACTCGGAGCTCTGCTGCCTTTTCTCTTGATCATAAATGCTAAATTCAATACAGGTCTCGATTCGTCAGGGCTGCTCGTGAATGGGAGTCGGCTGTTTTCAGGTGTTTTACAGATGTCTTCAAATTCATACAGTGATGCCGAATTCATATACTGACCGGGTAATCCTCATTTTTCGCTGTCATAACAGTTCTGTCGTATTTCATACATTAACGTTCCAAAAACAAAGTTATTGCTGTCAACCGGTTAGTTAGCTTAAGAGGCTAACATTAGCTAGCATATCTAAATACAAGTGTAGTTACAAATGCACATATGGATAAGATATGTTGGCTATCGCAAGAAAAATCAGCTGCGTTGCGTTTGAAGTAACAACTGCTAATAAAACGCTGCATTAATTTAGTGGTAAATGGCAGGTATAGCAAAATAAGACGACTTATCAATTTAATGATATAGCTGCTTAAATTAGCTAGCTGAATTGATACGACACTGAAGTTAGCTTCTGATACGACAGTTCATTTAATTAGATTTGGCAAATTTGATCCGGATTAACAAGAAGAGTGTAAAGACTACTTAAAATAGTATTAATCTTTGTTAAGTTGCGTTCAGAGTCTTTATGTTACTTTACATTTTCTAAGTCTAAATATTGTTGTATTGAGCTATATGTGGTCTGGGTGGATCGAAAGCGATTAAATGGTTCTTTTTGTGTTTTCATAGATAGAACAAGTCTAATCTGAAATCGCATTTTAAAGTCTTTGTATTCTCCTTGTGTAGATCTGAAAAGTCGAAATCTGTTGCGTTTTGATGTAGATGTGGTCTTAAATGAACTACTGTAGATGGTGGAAAGTAGTGAAGTTGACATTTTCTTCAAAACACATGCTTCACAGGTCCGAGCATGGGTTGCAAACAGCTGTAAGGCTTTGACCAGGATATCTAGCATCGTTTCATAGCATTAGGAGGAGAAAAACGGAGAATAGTTCTAACGTTCACCTTAAATGTTGAATTCTAAGCTTACTTCAGTTGATAGCTATCTTAAAAGCTAGTTTCTGGCTAAGTTAGTCAGCATCCACTGGTTGACGTCGGGGTCGTAATACTTCTACAGTCACATCCAAGTGATGGTGAGTCTTAGCTGTTCATTAGCTGTGCGATGCGATGTAGGGCTAATGCTTAGCTCACACTGTCATGCTTCCGCCTGTTGTGATCACATGATGAGGTGGAAAGTGTGATGAGTCCCCTTCTGCTTTTTCCTCTGCATTTGACCTAAAATGGCATGCATTGCAAACTCAAAATCTATAGCTTTCTACAAAAGGTAAGTGTAGATCTCCTCCTTTACACGCAGTAATTAAATAATCGGAAGTGTCATGTATGTAGCGGCTGTGGCATAGACAGCCCGCGCAGTAATCATCCGGGCAAGCTGTCCTCGGAGCCGGATCAAACATTAGATATTTTAGATTTATATCATAGAGGCAATGTGTAGTTTACTGGAAAACATGTCATACCCCTTTTGCTGCAAAATATTTAGGATTATTAAGAGGTTGCAGTAAATGTCTTCTTCATTTGTTGTGATAGTTCAAGAAGTGAAATTGTCATTATGAATACTAAAGTGATGATGAGATATTCTGAGCCCTGGAGATGTCAGTGTTTTAACAGTTCATATTAATAGATGCTGTCACTCCTATATGACAGATTGGACTCCTGGGCACAGGCAGGTTAAAGGCCTATCAGTTGTTTAGTGTGTCTTTATGGGAGTACTGCATCATTTTATGATAATTCTGGTGGCTTTTGGTTTTATTTTGATAGTCCTGGGTTTCTTTGCAGTCCCTTTGTGTCTCTGTATGGTCTTTTTTTCTGCCTTAGTTTTGTGTCTGTTTTGAGATGGTTTTGCATCTTTTTGTGCTAATCTTTTAATTTTCTGTGGCAATTTTTATTAAGTTTGTTGTGATTTTGCACCTATTTGTAGTGGTTTAACTGAGTTCTGTTATTTTATGACCTTTGGCCTGTCCCGCTATATTGTTCTATGTTGTACTTATACTTGGAGTTTAATCAGCATGTAGGTTTTGGAACTACAGTTCCTATCATTTGGAGGCTGTAACCAGAGTATTTAGTACAATGTTACCATGAAATCAGTCAGTTATGCTCTGTACTACAAACTGAGCCCAGTTTCTTAGCCTGTATTTCTGGACAATGTAATAAACTGGCAGCATTAAACTTATGACAAATTAGTTAGTAGCAGTTCATTGTTGCATATCACCTGTGGCTACACAAACAGCTATCACTGGATTATCAAAATAATCCAGTGATACTGAAGAAAGCTTAAAAACATGCTAACCAAAATGTCAATAATAAACATATAGTTAAATAAATACTGCTCTGACAGTGTCAATCAAAGCCATTTTATGTAAGACAGGGTACCTAATATATTGGCCACTGGGTGTATTGTTTTTATACACATAATGTTAGTTCTAGTGCCTGATTATGTCTCAAATTTTACAGAAGAATTTGTTTCTAATAAATGTACAGTAGTCCACATCAAGAAGTAAGCTTAACATTAGTAGCATCTGTGATTTAAGTTGACACTGAGCAAATGACCATTTAAAGCCAGTCGATCAGTTACACCTGTTTAAATTGTTCTTTATCTTGCCTGCCAGCAGGAGTAGCGGGGACATGGCTGCTGATGACAAGTCCTCGTCATCATCCTCAACGGACTGGAGCTTTGAGCCTCCGGTCATCTCGCCCACCAGTCCCTCCCACCTGACCCACTTCAAGCCACTGACTCCGGAGCAGGATGAGCCTCCACTCCGCTCTGCATACAGCTCGTTTGTCAACCTATTTCGTTTCAGCAGCAAAGGTCAGAAGCGCCTACACACATCTAGATGAAGTTATGGATGTTGCTTCATTATATACCAGTGTTTTGTTTGCTGCAACCTTTAGCCAATATTTGTTTTACATGCTGGCAAATTGGCACTGGGTCTTTATTAAAACCATAGTCAACAATGAAGTTTTGCTTGCTGTAATAATTTGTCCTGTTCATAGCAAAGATGTTTGCCTAATATGTATCCAGTGTAAGTGATGGAGAACACAATCCATAGTCCTCGCCCTGTGCAAAAATACTTTTATTTGAAGTTAAAATGAGGCTTCAGCAGTCTGAGTCAGACACAGCAAACCTCCAGTAGTCCAACCAAAAGTGCAGCAAAAAGTCATCTGGTCTATGTGAAGCCACTCATGGTGAATTTCTGGCCTGAAATGTGTCACTGTTAGGGGAATGACACAGTTGTGCCCTAGTGTATACAAAGAAGTAAGAATAAGTGAATTGTGATGAGAGCTGGGTTCAACTCCCAAGTATTTAGAAGAGTTCAAATAAGTTTTCTAACCCAGTTAGGAGTCACAGGTAGGTGGCTGTGTTGTATCACAGACTGTCCAAAATGATAGACATGTTTTTAAAATGATGTTTAGGAAATGTATGATGAATTTATCTGTCTTAATACACACACAGCATGAATCAGAATCAGTTTATTGGCCAGGTGTAATAAGGCTGTGTAATATAACAAAATAGCAGTATTAACATGGGTCTGCAGTGATCCTCTCTGCCCTCCTTTTGACCTGTGAGGTGTACAGGTCCTCCATAGAGGGCAGGCTCACACCAATGATCTTTTCTGCAGTCCTGACTGTCCACTGAAGTCTGTACTTGTCCTGTTTGGTTGCTGAGCCAAACCATACAGTGATGGAGGTGCAGAGAACAGACTCGATGATTCCTCTGTAGAACTGTATCAGCAGCTCCTGGTGCAGGTCAAACTTCCTGGAGCTTTGCACTTTGTACTTTGTACCAATGTACCTGAGTCAAATTCCTCATGTGTCCAACACACCTGGCCAATAAACTGATTCTGATTCTGAGTATGAAAAAGGTGAATTAAATTCCTGGTTTACATGATCGATTCTGCTTGAAATCAATCATGTGATGCTGCCCAGTGTGTGCATGTCTTATGTACTGTATAAACACACTGAAATGACAAATGTATTCTAAAATAATAATAATATATAAACTTGTTAGGATATGCTTTTAAGAAAATGCTCAATGTTAAAGTTACTCTGAGGCAGAGTGGGCTGACAGACATCATGATGTGATGGTGAGCCGGCATTGTGACTTAAATACCCATCATCATCTGCCAGTTCAATAGACATTGCCCATCCCTGCACCGAAGTCTCTCTGGCCACTGCAGCTAGATTGTTTTTTGTTTTTTTTATTATACACGAGTCAAAGCTTTGTAGCATTTCTTAGAAGTCTCACACAAACCGGCACAGAAGTGTGAACATTGTCATGTTTGACTGAATCTGGTGGTTTGACAGAGATGAGGTAATGTAGTGCAAACTCAACTTAAAAAACAGACATTTTGACCTTAATTTCTGATGCTTGAAAGTTAAAATAAACAACAAAGCAACCATTAACTTTGTCCTTTAAACTGAACTAAGCTGCCACCAATTCAAACAGCATTATTTGTTAATGTTATGAGACAGATCACTGAATAGAACTTGATTTGGATTATATTTTCTCACTTGTTACTGTAAACAAAGCAGAGTAAACCTATAAGACAAAAACACACCAGACCTCACAGTGAGCTGAAACCTGTACTGAGCAGTATCTCTCAGAGGTTTACTACATACAGGGAAGTTAACTACAAGTTGTGGAGTCATGTGATAGAAACTGTTGGTGCCAAGAAGCAGAGAGCCACATGACTCATGTAGCCTTGACTCTGAGCACCAGCCCCCCGTGATTATTAAAGGAGCACTGCACTTTATTTGACTTCTGTTGGAATATATAGAAACAAAGTTATGTTAAATTTCTTGTGCTATACAAGTTATGGTGAGTTAACAGTGTTATTAAACAGGCTGGTGCACAGATGAGCAAAAACTAAAATGGCTCTTTAAGTTTGGATGAGTTTAAGTTTGTTACTGTTGTCACCTGTAAAATGACTAAATGTTATGGTATTGATTTCCTTGGAACTACTGTATATAGCCCATAAATCATAATGTAGACTAGGTGAGTTGCTTTTCTACTGTAGGAGTGTCTCAGCAGCACTCTGGGCCTGACTTGTCTGAACATATGGTGTCTTGTGGGCTCCTGCAGGATGGACATATTATATACCTGACATAATAATAAACATTTCATTCTTTAATACTTTCAGGGCTGCAGTTAATCTTAGGCTGTTTTATCAGTTGATATTTTGTTTATCTCCTTAGTATTAAAAAGGTTTTGCATGTTTCAGATTCCTTATTTTGACAAAATGGCCAAAGTTATAATTTGTAAAACAAAAAAGGTGTGAAAAAAATTCTCCACCTTGTAGAAGCCATGAAGCCTTTGTCCATGCCCAGTCTGATGGGTCCAGCACATCTGGAGTAAAGACCAGTGCCAGCTGTTAGCCTGGTAGCAGGTCTGCTTGATGTACTGCCTCAGTGCTGCCTGTTTGGGGGGGGATGTTTTCTAATGTTCAGGACTTATATGTGAAGAGATGGTTCCTGGCATCATTTGCCAGCATGCTGTCACCTGTTCTGTCATACATCTTTTGGAGGTGGGCTACCTTTCCATGGCCCACGGGGTATAAATGTTGTTATCAAAATAATTATGATATGACATGAATAGAAACATCAAACCATACAAAAGTATATGCAAGTATTTTAGACCTTTTTCCACTAAAGATATTCAAATATTATTACACCACAGAAGCGTATTTGACTTGCAGATGTGTTGACCACAGGTGACTCTCTCTTTTTTTGTGTGTGTGCGTAGAGGAGGGGCGACCTCCCTCAACAGTTTCAGAGAAACCCGATATGCCATCCCCTTCTCAGTCAGAGAGGAGCAGCTGGTCGTCCAGTCCTACCCGCTCACCCTATCCCACGAGGACACACAGGAAACAACATCCTGAACACCTCCGACGCACCTCCTCTGCCTCCGGTAAAAAAAACAAAAAACACAGAGAGTGAAGGTGTTGCCCTCTGAGGTTAATATGTGTTTCATCAGATGGTGAAGTTGTCTCCAATAGGAAGCAGGTTTGTGATAGATTCCAAGAATTTTTTCAGCTACAGGTGAAAGTATGACTAGTCAGTTTTGCCGAATGTGTCCAGATCTTGAAGTAGGATGATCTTGCATACACAATCCAAACGACATGGTCTTACAATATCTGGAATGGGATTAAATGATATATTTTATGACTTTATGTTTATTTTACAAGTCTGTAAAATGTTGCTGCCTTGTACAGACCTACACAGTGGGTTTAGGTGTGATAGGACATTTATTTAATTCCCTCTGGCATTAACACTGCCTATCTTTAATTGTCTTTTGCTTTACACATTTGTTGATTGAAATGTCTGTTACTTAAAACTTTGCTGGTTCATTTTGCATCCTCTCTCTTGTAACAAATACATTAAGGTCACTGATTAGACATCAAACTTAAAGCTACAGGATGTAACTTAAGGTAGCACTAGCATGAAACTCCATATAAACCCAGTCTGTTCCGCCCAGCGCTCCCTCTCCCTGCTCCACTGCAATCTGCTATGCTCTGTCACACTCTGCCCAGCTCTTCAGATATTTGTCCTTTATGAAGTTTACAATAAACGAGAATGCAGTAAAACTTACTGATGAAGCAGAAATAATTGAAAATCTTTGATTGGTTAGAGAGGTTAGTCCCACTCAGAACCTTTTAGAAGATAATGTCTCTGCACTGCTGCCAGTGCTGTTCAGTGAGTCTGGGGCACAGGAGGCTTCGACAGCACCTCTCCACATTACAACTGGTTTTGGAGCAGATTTCTACATTTATAAGGCACAATAGCACCATTTGCAAGGGTGAGAGATCTGTAAATCAAATTAAACATCAAAACACTGAAGAAGCGAAACATGTTTTAGAGTGGAATTGAAAATTCAGTGAATTTCAGACACTCCAGTCATTATTTTGTCGACATAGGAAAATAAGCTTGTTCTGTGTGAGTCAATGTTTTGTAGTATTCTGCTCCAGGAAGATAGTTCAGTGTCAGTATTTCTCCACATGGATCAAACCTTCTTTTTTAAACAGATGGGGACAGGCTGGAAAAAATCTGCTTACTTTTCAGAACAGAGGATTTTGCCAGTAATGGAGCAGACTTAAATACAAACAGGATGTTGGGGTTGAAAAATATTTACTGCTGAAGACATCAGAAAGCTGATTGCATATGCAGGCTGTAACATCCACTCTCATGTCTTTTCTGATTGCAGTGGATTGGCCAGGTGAGGGTCTTCTGCACTGTGTGGTTTAATACAGATGCTTTTAGCTTGACTGTAACAAGCTAGCCTTAAACTGTTTGTGTGTGTCTGAGTGCATGCAAGTGTGTGTGTAGGTTTTGATATTTGCATTTTCAACGAGCCTCTTCTTCTTAGCCTTTTGTTTGCCCTAATTTTTTCCACTCAGGTACTAATAATTGGAACGATGTTTGTCATGAATGATTTTATAGCTAACAGTTTATACTCATGTTTTTGTTTCTTGGCCAGTTTTTTTTCTTGGTTGCATCATGTGTTCTTTTATACACATTTCCATTCAAGTTTTAAGGAAGTTATAATTAGGTGGTTAAGTGCATTGTCAAGTGTTTAGTTGTCATCTTTAAATGCACTATAATGAAGTTCACTTAACTTACTGTCAGTATATTTTAAAATAAGGCATGTTTGACAATGCAGCTGGGCACAATTTAAAGAGCGAGTAGGCTTTTATCAGTCATCATGTTCATTTGTGCGCTGTGTGTGTGACCGTAGATGGCCGCAGGAAATCGGACACCCCTTTAAGCAACCACGACCCTCGCACAGCTGTGCAGCTTCGCACTGCACTGAAGAGGCTGAAGGAAATCATGGAGGGAAGGAGCCAGGTATTCACAGCTCTCCATTTGTTTTTGTTTTCATTTTAAGCTCTTGAATCTGCAGTCTGCAGCCCCAACATGCTTTATTCTTCATTATCTGTGCTTCAGCAGATTTAATGTGAGATAAAATAATAGTTACTACAGTGAAGTCCCAGCTTTACTTTGAGTAGGAATACATCAGTATTGAAAGAGCTCAGTAGGAGCTGAAGCCCTTCTAACACTTAGTTCCCAAAGTGTAGGAGTCCAGAAGTAACTGGACAGTCACACAAAATCGTCAGGGTTAATATTTTGTGGAACATCCTTTGCAGTTAATGACTGTCTGAAGTCGTTAGCTTTGCTTCAGCTCTAGCTTGCTGTGGAGTCAGTTAGTTTGTGTAGCTGCACACGTACAGCACGTCTCTGTGGGTAAAAACTGTGTACTGTGGTTGGTGTCCCCCTTCAGGACAGTGATCTGAAGCAGTACTGGATGCCTGACAGCCAGTGTAAAGAGTGTTATGACTGCAATGAGAAGTTCACCACCTTCCGCCGTCGCCACCACTGCAGACTGTGTGGCCAGATCTTCTGCAGCCGCTGCTGCAACCAGGAAATCCCTGGGAAGTTCATGGGCTACACAGGTAAGTGACGTACTCAAGATTTATTTATTATGTCTTAACATAATTTCACTGCTGTGAAAAACCCTGAAAAATCAACTGCCTTTTAACATAAGGCGTCTCACGTCCACCTCTCTTGACTTGCCCTGTCTTTGTCTCCTCCTGGACATCTTCCCTGTGTATCTAGGAGACCTGCGGGCCTGTACATACTGCCGTAAAATAGCACTAAGCTACGCCCACTCAGCCGACTCGGGCTCCATTGGAGAGGACCTGAGTGCCTTGTCTGACTCTCCCTCTTCAGTGTGTGTGCTGGAGCCCAGTGAGCCTCGGACCCCTGTGGGTGGGCGCAAGTCCAGCAGGAACATCTTCCTAGAAGAAGACCTGAACTGGCAGAGGTGGGTCAAATCAAATCAAATGGATTTTTTTTTTTTTTGAGTCTAAGCTTTTATTTTTTTAGTTCACCAGTCCAAATAGAAACAAGTTCATATTATGTTTTGAGACTCGGTATCAGTCCTGCTTGTTCACTGATTGCCAATTTGGTTTTGTCCAAACACAAGCAGAAAGAAAGCACTCGCTCTGCATAATGTCTTCAGTATTAGCTTGTTCATGCATCATTCTTTCTTACCTGTACAGGACCTCCAACCACCAAAACTGCAAACATGTGTGGACTTTTTAGGCACTGAAAGTAAAGTCAATATGCTTTCAAAAATAAGGTCATTCATATAGTAATAATAAATAGTTTTTATTTATCACTTCATCCGAAGTGCAGTAAAGAGAGAAAAGCCTACCCCCCCCAGTTCACCTGCACACGGTGTTTTCTACCTGGCAGGTAGGTTGTTCCAGCATCATGGAGAAGCTGCCACAGTTCAGTGGATTCAGGCTGCCTCAGTGTCCCCTGCCTCTTCTGGTTCTGTGGTGGCCAGCGCACCTGCTGCAGGACTCCTGCTTCTTTTGGTCTCTGAACATGGTTTTTTTATGACTTTGGTGGATATTTGTGCTTGGTGTCCAACTGTAGGATGAATCTGGAAGCAATCAGACGCCTCTCTGATGATGATGTTTCAGTTATTAGTAAATGCAGTGGTTTTTGACATGTTAGGAAGCACATGGTGCAGCCTCCTCCATCTGTACTTGCTCTTTCTCCGTCTGGTTTTTCTGCTGTTTAAAATATCTTTGCATGCTTTCTATGTCCTGTACCCTGTGCATGGTCAAGTCACATGAAACAAATTATGCCATATTAAAGTTTAATATTTATATGAGTTGGACCCAACTCTTATGAAGAGAAGTTTAAGCCTGCAACAGCCAATTAGTAAGACTCATTAAGTGAGATGTAAAGAAAGCACAAGGCTCTGTGGGACAGCTTTATACCATGTTACCCAACAGTTTCTATTTATCACAGATTAAAAAAAAAAAAACCATGCACAGAACAGAACAGCCAAATTACTAAAATCTTCAGGGACATGTTTGTTTAAAGGCTCGTGCATGCATTTTATAACCTTGTACTTGATTTCTCTGCTTATTTTCTTTATCAACCTGCCTCAGAAAAAAAAAAATCTGTTTCCTCTTTCTTTCCTGGCGTAGAAAAACTCCTATTGGGATGAGAAAGAAGTGAGTCTTGCTGTTTGTTCTTTCACTTTTCATATCTGTCTGTGCTTTAGCGGTCTGTAAGTAAAGGCTCTCTGGTTCTCTAATGAAACGGTCTTCTGCATGCTCATGTTCACTGATCATAAATTTGACATAGAGGAAGTGTAAAGGTTACTGCAGTATGAGGAGGAATCAAAATTTGTCTGTGTGTGTTCATTAGTATGATTCACCAGGAGCCTCAGAACAGTGGCCTCGCTACCAGACTGACGACGCTACAAGAAGACAAATCACCCGCCAGGAAGAGGTCAGTCGCTGCTTTAGGCTTGCATGTAGAGTGTTGCCCGTGGATGGGGGTGAAGTCCCTTACAGTTACAGTAAGTCAATCAAGAAGTGAGAACTGTCCCTGCTTGTCTCTGCCACAGATCTGCCAGTGTGACTAACCTGTCGCTGGACCGCTCTGGATCCTCCATGGTGCCTTCCTACGACAGCTCCATCAGCCCAACAACCAGCAGAGCCATGTTGGGCACCAAGAGTGGCACTAAGCTCGACCATAGCGAGGAGGAGAGGAAGATCCTGCTGGTGGGAACACCCTCATTCTTTCCAGTTCACTGATTTTCATCCCCTTGCTTTATTCCTTTAGAATATTTTTTTCATTGTTTTCTTTGATGCTTCCCCTTTTCATGCTAATCCAATCTTAAAAGAGGAACAACGATAAAGCAGTAAAACAAAACTAGTTGAGCACCGTAACACAGTATGCTATTTCTTGCAGGACTCCTCCCAGCTGAAGGACTTGTGGAAGAAAATCTGCCACAACAACACAGGGATGGAATTCCAGGACCATAGGTACTGGCTGAGGACCTACCCGAACTGCATTGTGGGAAAGGAGCTTGTCAACTGGCTGCTGAGGAATGGCACCATCTCCACCAGGTATCATCTCACCTGACAAACGTGTTGTTTTCTACATTGTATAGCTTTCTTGGTCTTTGGAGGGAACACTTAAAAGTAGTTTGATATTTTGGGAAATTGGTTTATTCACTTTCTTGCCAACTGAAGGTTTCCTCCATTTGTTTTCCTCCTAAGCTTGTTTTATGAGTTGTTTTTCTGAGGAAGGGTGAACCAGTGCAGGTTAACGCTACATAGACAGCTTTGAACTAATGATTATTTCCACTGTTAGTAGATCTTCCACCTATTTTTTTCATTTAATTGGTGAATTGTTGGATTTTGAAAATGTCAGAAAATACAGAAATATGACCTTCATAACTTACTAAGGCCCTAGTTGACATTCAAATTACCCAAAGATATTTATTTTACTTTTATATAAGACAAAGAACGTGAGCAAAAACTTGAATTTGAGAAGCTGAAAACAAAGAATGTTTTTTTTTTTCCAATTAAAAAAATAATTTATGGTTTAGTTTGGGGAAAAGGGGGTGAGGGGCGTCAGTAACACCCATGAGCACAGCATACAGAAGAAAATAGTAAAAACAGTAATAACAGTGGGGAGAAAAAACTCCCTCGGAAGAAACCTCCGACAGACCCCGACTCTTGGTGGGCGGCCTTCTGCCTCGACCAGTCGGGCTGAGTGGATAGAGGAGAGAGAAAAGAAAAGGAAAACAACAAAGACAATAGCAAACAATCAAGCGCTGGGCAGGTGGATGTGGCAGGTGACTGCTCCTCAGAAACATAGAGCTCCAGGGCCAGGGCAACCTGCAGAAAGGTACAGGGAGAGAGGGAGGACACACTACGGGAGAGAGGAGACACAAAGTTAGTAATGTGTAATGGTGGCATATAGAATGGTAAATGGTCTGAGGAGAGGAGAGCAGGAGGGGAGGGGAAAGAAACTCAGAGCATCATGGGCCCCCCCAGCAGCCTAGGCCTATAGCAGCATAACTAAGGGAGGGCTCAGGGTTACCTGATCCAGCCCTAACTATAAGCTTTATCAAAAAGGAACGTCTTAAGTCTAATCTTAAAGGTAGAGAGGGTGTCCGCCACCTGAACTGAGACTGGGAGTTGGTTCCATAGGAGAGGAGCTTGATAGCTAAAGGCTCTGCCAAATGCAGTTCAAATCCAGTATTGCAGATTTTACCATAGCAGAGTTTTTTTTTTTTGCTCCTTATTTAATGTTAACATCTGCTACTTTCTGACCATTTCAGCTATAAATCAACCTGCTTTTACCTCCTGCTGTCTGAAATCA
>NW_018128111.1:95646-103698 GCF_001952655.1 Monopterus albus | reverse complement strand
TTAAAAGCCTGTGGAACATAACTTGTTAATAGAGAGAGGTTAATCAGATCTAGTATGATGTGTTGATTAGGGGAAAGACGTCTTTGAGCAGCCTTGTCGGGATGGGGTCCAGGAGACATGTTGATGATTTGGATGAAGCAATTGTTGAGGTCAACTCAGAGAGATCTATAGGGGAGAAGTAGTCCAAGTATAAATGAGGTCTTACAGATGTTTCTAAAGCCATTGTAGTAGATGGCACATCTGCGAGAGCTGTGGGAGTGGTTCGACCCATTTTTTCTCTAATAGTTGTGATTTTATTTGTAAAGAAGCTCATGAAGTCATTGCTGCTGAGATCTAAGGGAATGTTAAGCTCAACAGCACTGTGGCTCTTTGTCAGCCTGGCTACAGTGCTGAAAAGAAACCTGGGGTTGTTCTTATTTTCCTCAATCAGTGATGAATAAAATGCGGTTCTGGCACTACGAAGGACTTTTTTATATGTTATTAAACTATCTTTCCAGGCTATGAAAAACTCTTTTGACTTAGCGGAGCGCCACCTCCTTTCCAGTTTACATGATGCCATGTATCCTCTGTCTTGTGCTTTGTTTACCTATCATGTTAGTTCTATGTTACTTATGCATTACTTCACTTTTTTCTGTGAAGTTTTTATTTCCACTCGAGCTCTCTGATGCAAACTAATAATAGAGGAACTTGAACTAGAACCTCATCTTAGCTGGTCTGCTGAGCAGTGAACAGGCTCATCCTGAGAGGCTGTGCTTATCTCATTTATTTACAAGTTGAAAGCTGCTGTTGAGCTTGTTGTTTTATGGCTATGTTCTCTCATCACCCTCGTGTTTCTGTATTGCAGGGCCCAGGCTATCGCCATCGGCCAGGCATTGGTGGACGGACGGTGGCTGGACTGCGTCACTCACCATGACCAGCTGTTCAGGGATGAGTATGCTCTCTACCGCCCCCTCCAGGTGAGAACCCTTTGCTCATGAGTAAACGCTGCACACACTGGGGAACAAGCACTTTCAAATCCCCAAATAACTCAAATACAGACTTGGACTAGTTTTTTACCCTTCCATAAAAAAAAGAACTCAATTCTGTTAGAAATAAATTAAAACTGACAAAAGTAATGAGCCTCTTTCATTGTTTATTTCATATTTTATAGAAATCTGACGCTGCTCTTTATTTTTGATTCATCTGAATATTTTAAATGACAAAACCAATGATCATGGTGATCAAATCAAGAATCTTTATTGTCATTATGCATAGCACAACGAAATTTTTTCCGGCAGCTCTCGGCTTAAAAGACAGACATATTATTTACATAACACAATTGTATAAGTCAATATAAAATATGAACAAATAAAAAGGGATGTATGGGACCTAATCAGGTCAGCAGCATGTTAGCAGCAAGAGTCTAGTAACATTATAAGGTGCAGCTCAGTGCAACCTTATGATGACAGAAATGGTGAAACTCTTGCACAACCTTTAGATGCAGTCATCACAAACAAGTGATCTCTGTAGTGTAGGGGACCAAGAGGGTTAAGCTACTAGATTAGACTTATTCTCATTTATTCATCGAACCTATAGTGTTTTACTTCATTTTATTTTAACACTTAACTTCAATTTATTCACCAGCATTTGTTATACTTGCTCAGTATTATTGTGAATAAGACTGATAAGGGCGATAGGGGAGGCGACAGTGGTACAGTGGGTAGAGCAGCCGTCTCCCAACCAGAAGGTTAAGGGTTCGAATCTCGGTGCCAGCAGTCCACATGTTGAAGCGTCCCCCAATGGTTAGAACCATCGGTTGAGTTGGCGCCACAGATGGCTGCCTTGGTTCTGTACCGGAAACAAATTCCTTGTGTGTAACATACTTGGCCAATAAAGGTGATTATCCTTATTATTATTATTATCCTTATCCTTTATTAAACATATTACTTTTATTTTTATGGCTTCTGAAGGGGTGACCAAGTCAGACCTCTAGGTTCAAATACAATGGTGTCTATTGCGCAGGGGGTCAAAGAGAGAAAGGTGGGGTAGAGCATGTTTTGACCAAGAGGCACTTGCAGAGAGTATAAAAGATGCTGCAGTAGCTCTGTAAACTATTCTGCTTTGCAAACCAGGTATTGCCATTTGTCACCTTTTTGCTGTAAATCCCATGCCGTGCTTCAGACTGAAGGGACTTGTACTGGCCTAGGTCAGGTTCCACAACAGTAGCTCTCAGTGAGACTTCTGCACCTGTCTACAGGTAGTCTAGCCCACTCTTGCAGAACAAACTGAAGGCTGCCTCCTCCTCTGCTCTTGGCATAGACATTCAACAGCATTTAGATCAGGGCTCATAGAAGGCCACTTCAGAATAGTCCAGTGTTTTCTTAGCCATTCTTGGTACTTTTAGCTGTGTGTTTTGGCTCATTTTCCTATTGGAGGAGCCCTGACCTATGGCTGGTACAAAGCTCTCTGACACTGGGCAACACATTTCACTCAAGAATGTATAGATAGTCATGAGATTTCATTGTTCCCGACACCACATGCTAGACGCATCAAAGCAGCTCCAACACATAACCGAGCCTCCTCCATGTTTCACTGTAGGTATGGTGCTCTTTTCTATGATAGCTTCATTTTAGACCTGATGTGACTTGACAGAACAGTTTTGCCTCATCTGACATAAAGCATCAGGGCTTGTCAATATACATTTTTGCAAATTCCACTCTGGCTTTTTATGTTTTTCTTTCCTGGGTCTTCTTCCATTGAGTCCAGTATCCCTCAACACTGATGTACCTTGACCTTGGAGCTCAGCTTGTAGCTCTTTGGAAGTTTTTTTTGGCTCTATGTGTATATTCTTCTGTTTAATCTGAGGTTGATTTTCCTCTTCTGGCCTTGTCCAGGGAGGTTACTGCTGTCACTTGGGCCTTAAACGTCTTCATGATAGTAACTGTAGTCACAGGAACATTGAGCTGCTTGGAGATGGTCTTATAGCCTTTACCTTACCTTATTATGCTTATCAATAATTTTCTTTTTCGATTTCCTCAGACAATGCTCTTCTTTACCATCTCTGGCCAAGGTTCAGGTCGGTGCACACAATGATACAAAACAGCAGGGGGACTACTTCTATCCATTCAGATAGGCTGAAAGTCTGATTACAAGACTGAAGATGTGTGTGATACTAATTCAAGAAACAGCTAGTTTGAACTATCACTATAATCCAATTATAATCTTTTCTAGTAGGGGTGGTAATCTTTGGCAAACTCATGATTCAATTTGATTCCTATTCTTGGTGTCTGGATTCGATTCAGAACTATTTTCAGTTTCAAAAACGATTATAAATCCCAATAAAAAAAGGGCACTATATTTTGGCTCCTACTCTAGTTTACTGTGTCATACAGCTGGTTTCTGTCCTGTACCCACTGAGCTGCTATGAAGCTTAACAGATAAGTTCTGTTGTGCATTGAAACCCAAGTACTTTACATACTGCTACCCAGCAGTATGTGAGGTAAAAGTATTAGTTAGTTAGTGTTAGTTAAGTAATTTGGCATACTTCCTTTTACAAAATGTGAACAGCTACAGACAGGCCTTAAAGTTGCTGCCTGCAGTGCAACTCACTACATGTACTGAGCAGGAGGTGAAAAACTTAAGAACCTGCTTGAGTATTAACATACGTACGGTCTACATCGGTGGTCCCCAACCACCGGGCCGTGGCCCGGTACCGGTCCATGAGGCATTTGTTACCGGGCCGCACAGAAAGAATAAATAATTTATATAATTTCCATTGCATTGATTTTTAGAGTCTGGAAGATGTTTTATTATGAAAAACGACGTATCATCCTCCGACGTATCATCCACCAGGGGGCACAGGTGGTCACGTCGGTCACAACGTCACGTGATACGTTGCTAAAAAAAATAACTAGCAAAACTAACAAACTAGCAAAAATGTGTCATTGTCTCCCATCAGCCCTAGATGGGACCATCTTGGTGCAGGGAAACAAGCCCAGGGCTCCCACTGACTCTGCATTATGGTGAGTTGATATAGTGTAGAATTATTGTAATTGCCTAATATAAAGTGTAATTGTTGCATTCAGATTACATACTATGAACTGACAAAGGTTTTTGTTATTGGAACCCCCGTGCCTCTACCCGGTCCGCCGAACATTTTTCATGCATGAAACCGGTCAGTGGTACGAAAAAGGTTGGGGACCGCTGGTCTACATAGTTGTGTGTGTGTTCTACAACAAAAGCTGCGCACTGGGGGCGTGCGGTTACAATGGTTTGCTCATTTTAAATAGTAAAATCAGGTTTAAAACCCAAAAACCTTGTTTCATAGGCTCTTTCTATTTCTACATTATTTATTTCTTATGTTACCATCTATGTTCATTTCCAAAAACTATAAACTTCGTTCTACTCAAATTTATGGACAGCTTATTAATACCAGACCACTGACACAGAGCTCATTACCAAGTTACACAAATGAATTCCTTGTCTCACAACCATAGATGTACAACACAATTCCAATATGTGCACGCTGACTGTGTGCACATTGGCTTCATGGTTGAGTTCCTCCTTTTTCTTTATGTCAACGTTGTGACAGAATCGATTTTTAGCATCTGTGAATCGGTCTGGAATCGTAGAAGATATGAACTGCAATTCTAATGTGAATCAGTTTTTTTTTTCTTCCACCCCTATTTTCCAGTGGTATCACCAAATCTGTCCAGGGCATTATAGAAAATCATTGTAGAATAAGCAGTAATTGATCTTTTTTTACACTTTCTTTACTCTGTGACCCACCGAAGGCATGCAGGCATACATGAGACAGATGCGTTTCATTTCATCACTTTCAGGAGGAATGAAGTATTGTTTCAGTAGGCTGTAACAGTACCAACAAATGTTTTCACGTCTGTAACTTCAGGATGCAATCCAAATCTTTCACATTTGCTACAACATTCTTGGACACAGCACGTGCTGATATTGATTAATTCTACAGGGTCTTCTGATAACACAAGAGGACAGTAATTTTTTCGATTGATTAAAGTGAAATGTGCTGATGGTGACCCCTTTGTGTCTGACCTCTAGAGTACAGAGTTCTCAGAAACTCCATCTCCAGACAGCGACAGTGTCAACTCTGTGGAGGGGCATTCAGAACCATCCTGGTTCAAGGACATAAAGTTTGATGACAGCGACACAGAGCAGCCTGCAGATGAGACAGGTTACACCACGCCCAGTATGTGTCTCGTGTCTATGCATTTTTACACATTGTCATACAGTGTTGCCTTAAAATCCCAGCTGCAGCTCACTGACCTGTCTCTGTGTCCAGACTCTGCCACACCCAGCAAGAGGACATCCGTCAGCAGTTTCCACTCAGTGGTGGACAGCGACTCAGCTGCCTCCATCAACCTCAACATGGAGCAGAACCATGTCAACTTCCACATCAAGAAACAGTCCAAGTATCCACATGTGCCTCCTGCCACTGAGCAGAAAGGTAAATACAACATGGTCCACACATACAGTCATGGCCAAAAACATTGGCACCCCTGCATTTCTGTCAGATAATGCATCACTTCCCCCAGAAAACTGTTGCAGTCACAAATTCTTTGGTATTCTAATGTTTTTTCTTTTGTTGTCACTGGAGTAACACAAGAAAGCAAGAGAAAACAGCCAAATTTGGTACATTCCACACACAACTCCAAAAATGGGCTGGACAGAACTACTGACACCTTTTCAAAATCATCAGAAATAGTTGTATTCCAAGCATGTGATGCTCCTTTAATTTGTCATGAAACTCACCTGTAGCAACCAACAGGTGCTGGCAGTATAGAAATCACACTGGCAACCAGTTAAAATGGAGAACAGTGGACTCAACCTTTCTGCTGTGTGGACCACACTGAGCATGGAGAAAAGAAAGAAGAGCAAAGAACTGACTGAGGATTTGAGAACCACAGTAGCGGCAAAGCCTGAACAGTCTTAAGGAAAAGTCCTGCAGATAAAATGGCACTTAAGTACAAAAGTATTATCAACAAAATATGATTTAATTATGAGTATAATAAGTGCAAGGATGACTCCTGTCAGTGGATGCTATTGCTTTTTACTGATGCATAAAAAGGACATTTTAACACTAGTTGTTTGAGAGGGGGCAACTTCCAACTCATTTATATACACCTGGGTAGTTTAATATTTAAGAATGCATCATACATTAAAAACAGGTCAAAAGTGATGTGTAAAAATATTAATTGACATTGAAACTAGTGACTATAGTTGTCAAATAGTTGCCCCCGATGGTTAGAGCCATCGGTTGAGTTGGCGCTGCAGATGGCTGCCTCGGTTCTGTTCCACAAACAAATTCCTTGTGTGTAACATACTTGGCCAAATAAAGCTGATGGATGGAGACCACAGTTTTGATAAACCACAGTTTTCCTTTAATGTCGGGTGCAAACAAATCTTTATAAACTGGTTAAAATGAAATACCAGTATAGCTCCTTCAAGTCGAGACACCAGGTGGTCACAGTCAAAGCCTTGAATCCATGACTGCAACAGTCGTGACACGGATTCTTAATTGGATCGAATTCTTAAAAATCTCAATTATATTCAGCACTGTAGGTCTAACACCAAATGTACAACACTACTGTAACACACACCGTGTGATCTCGCCCTTTTAGCTGAGTTTCTGGTGTCTGAGGATGGAGGACAGAACATTGTCATAAGTGATGCCTTCATCAAGGGTAGGAACTATGCACTTCCTTATTGATTTTTCTGACAACACAATGAATTGCACAACTAGTCAAGCAAACCCGCTTCCTGACTTCATGTTGCTACAGAATCTCTGTTCAACCGTCGTGTGGAGGAAAAGGCCAAAGAGATGCTGTTTACTCCGCTGGGTTGGCACCACAGCTCCCTGGATCAGCTCCGAGAGGAGAACGGAGAGAAGGTGGCCATGGAGAGGCTGCTGTAAGTGGAGATAATACACTGTCCCTGTCCAGTATGCATATATCTCTATTCACATTAATGAGCCAGAACATTATGATCACTAAATATGCACCAATCAATTGGCTGGTGATCGGAATTGCCTGATTTTTAGCTTGATTGACTATGACCGTTGCCTGGCCAGTCACTCTGAGATATCTATTCTTGCCAGTCAGTTCACATGCACAATATTTCATGTTGTGCACACAGTTGCACAGACCAAAAGCCATATGAGTGTATGCGAGTTGTTCACACTGCGTCATCAAGCCATAAAACATTTGGTACTTTTGCTTGATCGGTGACTTAAACGTTGAACTGATTATCAGAATTGTTGTTGGCATATTTTCTCTTGATGCATAGATTCACTGATTTATTGATCATTTCAATATTCTTTCAAAAGTTGCTGAAGAACTTCTTTTGAATAGGTTTCACAATCTTATTAGCTCTACTGCAAACCAATTTGGGTTTAAAACTAGCCATGGCACTGATATGTGTATATTTGCCCTAAAGGAATTAGTCAGTAAATATAAAAGCAAAAACTCCTCTGTATTCATGTGCTTCTTAGATGCCTCTAAGGCGTTTGACCGTGTGAATCATAGGAAATTATTCCAGAAGTGCCTAAATATATAGTGAGATGTTTGTCATACTGGTATGCCCACCAGACTATGTTTGTTAGATGGGATAACTGTATATCTGCACCCTTTCAGACTTGTAATGGGGTAAGACAAGGTAGTCTGCTTTCCCCAATTTTGTTTAATTTTTACATGAATGATCTCTCTAAAGAGTTAAATATGTGCAGAACACGATGTATGGTCGGTGGTATAGTAGTGAATCATTTAATGTATGCAGACGACCATGTGATATTTAGTCCCAGCTAGTCTTCAGCAGCTCTTGAACGTGTGCTCAGTGTTTGGGGAATGTCACGATGTCAAGTATAATGCTGTCAAAAGTGTCATTATGATATGCCGCACCAAACGAGGACAGGTCCTTCATATTTCCTTCCTTTAATTTATTTGGTAATATTTTAACTGTGTGTAATGAAGTTAAATATTTGGGTCATGTCATAAATGATTGTTTGTCCGATGACGGGGATATATATCGGCAGTGCCGCATGTT
>NW_018128111.1:66259-95456 GCF_001952655.1 Monopterus albus | reverse complement strand
AAAGGCCTAGATGGATGAGTGCTAGTGAATTGTTTGTGTCATCTCGGGTCAGTACATTTTCCGCTGTCTTAAGAAACTTTATGTATAAATTCATTTGTTGCTTGAATTGTTCTGAAAATAATATAATTTTATCGTTGACTAATGTTGCACACAGTGACATGAGATTTACACTGGTATACCTGCCTTTTAAAGGGACAGTAGTTTATGGTAGATGTCTTGTATTCGGTTTTTCTTTTTATTGTTGTTTCCTCTTCTTTTCTTTTTAACTGTTTTTTTAGTTTTTGAACTTGGACCTTGTGTCATTGATTTCAGCACTAACCTTCATTTAGAATTTACTGACAGTTACACAAACACGACAAAGCCAAATATGAAATAACTCAAGCATTGTAAATTGTGAACAAGTTGATCTTTGGTGTGTGATAGCACTTTAAATAACATTTGATCTCCATAGAGAAACTAACAAATAGTACTGTAAATGTGTCCAGAGGTCCAATATGACTGTGACTTGAGATCTGTCTTTTCTGCACACTAGGGATCATTTAATTCATGAGAAAATTAGTTTGTTTTTTTTTAATCTGCTTCTCCGCCTCCCTTTGTTCAGCTCGGCCAACCACAGCCACATGATGGCGCTGCTGCAGCAGCTGCTCTACAGTGAATCTCTGTCTCTGTCATGGCGGGATATCATCGTTCCTGTAGTTCAACAGGTGGTCCAGACAGTACGGCCCGACGTTCGCAACTGCGATGACGACATGGACATCCGTCAACTGGTCCACATCAAGAAGGTCGGACACTATCTTATCACACCAGTCAAACCGTGGCCATAAGTCACCATGGAAATAAATTCTTCATTTCATTGCTATTTCAGCAGTATGACTTAATCTGCATTTGTTATTCAGATTCCTGGAGGTAGGAAGTTTGACTCGATGGTGGTAAACGGCTTTGTATGCACCAAGAACATTGCCCATAAAAAGGTAGGGTCACATTCTATGTACCAAAAATCCTACGTGTTGGATTAAAATCTTCCAATCTCTGTCTGAAGTCCAGGAAAAAACTTAAACTAGGTCCAGTTCCCTCTTGTTTTTAAAGTCTCTAACACAGAGCTGTTAAATGACAAACACTGTTAGCATTTAGACTGGTATTGTTAAACTGGAACCTACTTAAGCTGTTGAAAGATGAGATGCAACACTAAGAACCCGATTGTCTGACCTGTAATCAGATGAACCCCTACATCAAGAACCCCAAGATTCTTCTGCTGAAGTGCTCCATAGAGTATCTGTACAGGGAGGAGACCAAGTTTACTTGCATCGACCCCATTGTGCTTCAGGTCAGTGAATCACTCTAACTACAAAATTGATAGTACAAGAAACAAATGGCTTTTGGGGGGGGCTGGTTTACAGTTGCATCCACTGCCTAATTTTCTTCGCCTCTTCCCCCAGGAACGAGAGTTTTTGAAGAACTACGTGCAACGCATAGTGGATGTCCGTCCAAACCTGGTGTTAGTGGAGAAGACGGTGTCACGTATTGCTCAGGACATGCTGTTGGAGCACGGCATCACCCTGGTCATCAACGTCAAACCGGTCAGTATAGCAGCCATACTACATCACTCATACTGTTAAACGTGTTATTTTTAAATGGTCAGAAATCTGTTCCTGTCACTCTTTTGCGATCATAATGTGGTCGAAATCATTACTGAAATGAATGCCAGTTGATTTTCTGACAGTCTAGGCTATACAGTATATACATATATTAAAAAGAAAGAGCTAGCTGACAGACAAAATCCTTAGTCGGGTACACCCCTAAACAAAATACTGCACAAGTACATAAGCACATTCAAAGACAATCTCATTGAAATGCTATTAAAACAAGTTACAGCCTGACTTAAAAAGCTCACTTTTAAACATCATTTAGTCCAGTTTTCAAATCTTACCACACTAGTTGTCCTCACTCTGAAATATTGACATCATCTTCAGTGTGATCAGACAAGAACAGCAAATTCACTTTTACTATCTTTTAATTTGGTGTTTGTGACAAACTGAGTGCAGTGGCATTAGTAAGAACATTCCTACTGTCAGAAACAATCCATTTAGTTTTTGGCAGTGTGCAGTACCTGTTTGTTCATTCTCACCTGCTGTGGTTTCAACTCAACATGTAGATTCTCTCTCTCAGCTCTACCGTTTTTGCCTTCTGTCCAACTTTGCCTGTTCTTTATTATATTCGTCTTTTTTGTCAATGTAGCAAGTCTTGGAGAGGGTGAGTCGTATGACTCAGGGAGACCTTGTAATGTCCATGGATCAGCTCCTCACCAAACCTCGTCTGGGGACCTGCCACAAGTTCTACATGCAGCCCTTCACCCTGGCCAATGGTAAGTAGTGCATCTCCACCCTCTGCTGCTACTCTCAGTAAATACTGCTGTGGTAATCCTAACATTTTGTGTGTCCTTTCAGATGAGGTGAAAACTCTGATGTTCTTTGAAGGCTGTCCTCCTCATCTCGGGTGCTCCATCAAGCTGCGGGGTGCCTCAGAGTACGAGCTGGCCCGGGTGAAGGAGATCCTCATGCTAATGATGTGTGTGGCCTACCACTCCCAGCTGGAGATCTCTTTCCTCATGGACGAGTTTGCCATGCCTCCCAGTTTGGCCCAAAGCACCTCCTTCCCCTATCTGCTGGAGGGTGACTTTGCAGTGGAAAAGGCAGATGGAGAGGGGAGAGGGAAGGAGATGGATGGAGAGAGCCAGGAAACAATTATAGGTACTGAAGACTCTGCACTGAGAGGACAGGCTTTGGAGGAAGGGCTTCCCTTAGAGCCAGACAGCCTCGAAGACAAAATGGACCTGAAGTCACCCTCCTCTGCCCAAGAGGAGCCCGATAACACAGAGGCAGGGACATCCACACCATTTTCCTCTCCACCTGCACCACCTTTATCTGTTTCTCCTCCATTCCTCATGGAAGAAGACCCAGAAATGACACATGTAGGCACAGCTATCGGGGTGTCTGAGGGGGAGACAGGGGAAGAGGGAGGCCTGGTGATGGGGGAGTCACTGTGTATGGAGGATGGGGAAGGTTCAGAGATGTCTACTCCCAGGCTGTTTCGAGACCCCCTGCAGGATGACACAGGAATGTTTGTGGCCGAGCAGGTTGATTCATCGGATGACTGTCTGAAGTCCATCTCTGCTGTCTTCAAGCAGGAGCTGAAGGACATCATCCTGTGCATCTCTCCCTTCATCACATTTAAAGAACCATTCCTTCTCACGCCTGCTGGAATGCACTGCCCCAGCAGGGATTACTTCCCTGAACAGGTACAGAGCCTTGTTGTTCAGGGACAAACTTCCTACATCAGTTCACTTTAAACTGACAGAATAAGAGCTGCAGCTGACGATCGTTTTGGTTATCAGTTAATCAAATTATTGTCTTTATTAATCAAATAATTTTTGTCTTAAACAGGGTGAGTGGTTTGATTCACAAGCAAGGTTATTTCAGGAGTGGAGTAATCTGAACGTGCTTTTTGTGTTTGTGTGCATAGTTGAGTGTTTACAGTCAGTGTAGAGTAGCAGTAGTGTAAAATACTTTTTGGACATGTAGGACAAGTAGCATTAAATATCTAGTAATTGTATTTTCAAAATGAATTTATTAAAACCGGTAACTTAAAATATCAGAAGAAGGTAAAAATGTCTCGCTTTCTCCGAGTCGTCTTTTGTTGACCAACACTCCAGGCCACAAAAACTTTCAGTTTACAAAGCAAAAAGATTAATTGATTATTAAAATAATTACAGATTACAATTGATCGATCAACTAATAGCTGCACTTCTAGACTGTGTTGTACAAGCAGTGTTTTTTTTCTTTATTTATGCCGTGTTCTTCCATGTTTTTCCGGTACCACAGGTCTACCTATCCCCTCTTCTAAACAAGGACTTCAAGGAACTGGACGGGCGCAGAAAGCGACAGCTTCTTAAAGACTCAGCCCCATCCTCCCTGGTTGGAGTTCAGACCAATGGTGGTGCACCACAGAAGCCCACTGATGTCCTGCCTTGCCACAGTCTTATCAGTACACGCATTGTAGAGCAGCTGAACAGCAGCCAGGATCTAGCTAAGATGCTGGCTGACTACAGAGCAAAGGGAGGTCGGATCCGGCAGAGGGAATCCACTGACCCCTTCAGCATTGCAGCTCCAGTCAGTGGCCAGAGTAGGATGGGGGAGGCGCTGGTCAAAGCACCAGTGAAGGCTGACAGTGAAGAGGAGAAGCCAAGTAAACTGAATGATGTGAGCTGGGCCCCTAAGGTGAGCAGCAATGAAACAATTAGTTGATTAACTTAAGGTTTGGTGGTCAAGCACAAGGAGACAACCATACAAATGTTGCTGCTTTGCCTTTTTGCAACTGAGCCACTTCTCAAACCAGTGAAGCACTGACAAAATAACAGATGCAGAAATGTTTCACCTAAATTTACCAAAACTGTGGAGAAAAATATCTGTTTGTGTTTGTTGTTGTCCCCAGCTGGACTGCCTGAACACAGCCAACCATCAGAGACTGTGTGTACTCTTCAGCAGTTCATCAGCTCAGTCCAACAATGCGCCCAACCCCTGTGTCATCCCGTGGTAAACTATTCAGAAGGAGTGAATTGATAACAAAATCTCATACCTTGTTTTTAATTAATTTATTGTCGTTACTGACTTTGCTGTTCCAGGATTGTCACGATGGAGTTCTACGGCAAAAACGACCTCTCTCTCGGCGTGTTCTTGGAGAGATACTGTTTCAGGTAAGACAATAAATTTAAATTAGATCATTTCCAAGTATAAAAACGGTTTCAGTGTCAGATAAAAGTAGAAGTGTCACACACATCTTTGTATAAGAAAATGATCAAGTAAAAATTAATAATATGACAGATGAAAAATCAGAGGCATTCTTTAATGAGAAATTCATAATTAGAGAAACACCCAAATACAAAACAGAAGCTACAGAGTTTTGCTTAGCAAAAAATGCAACCTGAAGTCAGACTCAAAATATTAATGGACTTTTTAAAATGAGTTTAATAAGTAAATATTGTAGATAAAGAGAATTTCTTTGACCCTAAGTGGTTGGTTTCAGTCTCGACTGTTTTTTAAAAATGTGTTTGTGTGTGTGCTTGTACATGTTTTCTCCAGGCTGTCGTACCAATGCCCCAATATGTTCTGTGAAACTCCAATGGTGCACCATGTCCGTCGGTTTGTGCATGGCAGCGGCTGTGTGCAGATTGTTTTGAAGGAGCTGGACTCCCCTGTGCCAGGATATCAGCACACAATACTCAACTACTCCTGGTGTCGCATTTGCAAACAGGTCAGTAATAATTCACATAAACAGCCTCAGTACTGATACCAAACATGTATTTTCAGTTCTTACTTTATTATATATAAACTTCAATGCTTTGCTAAGAACCCACAGAGCTTTTCATTTTCATTTCCTAAGTATTCCTTTTGTTAACTGTTGTCTTATCACAGCTCTAACTAAATAAAATATAGTATAACTTAATAATAACAGATGTTTAAGGGGACCTTACCTCCTCCTCTTTCCCCACCTTCATTTCCTTTAATCCCTCTCTTCATATTCTGATAAAGGTATAAAAAAGCTCCAAGAAATACTAAAAAAACTATTAAAATATTAAAACTCCAATCACAAATATCTGAGCAAAAAAACAAGCGAGTGGTGAATTTCAGCCCAAGTTTAACTGTCTGGTCTGGAAATCTCACCATTCATAAGATAATTTTTGGCCACAGCAGGAAGCAGCTGTTTTCAGACAAGACGCTCTAAACAGCCAGTGTCCATGACCTGCTCAGCATCAAACAACACACAGGCCCCATCAGAGACCAGCTGGTGAACACAGTGGAGCATTTAGCAGGCGAAGAGATTTCCCTCAGGAGAAGGTGGAGACCAAACATAGAGCTAAAACAGAGGGAACACTGGACTGAGATTCATGAAGTCGACACAAACAAGACTCGATATGAATGATAATGTTGCTTTCTTTACATTTCATTCCTCTGACTGAAGTTGTGTACAAAACCTTTGCTTTGAATTGTGTGTTTGACCTGTTCTGAAGCTCTGCCTCTTTTTTTAAGGTGACGCCAGTGGTGCCTCTGTCCAACGACTCGTGGTCAATGTCTTTTGCCAAATACCTGGAGCTTCGCTTCTACGGTCACCAGTACACTAGACGGGCTAATGCAGAGCCCTGTGGGCACTCCATCCACAAAGACTACCACCAGTACTTCTCATACAACCAGATGGTGGCCTCCTTCAGGTTGGTCTGTCCTCCATTTGGCTACCACTGGATTTGACTAGATGAAATGTAATGATGCCTGGGATTTTAAATTGACACCATAAATAATTTATATGGAGAAAACACTTTTGCTGGTTGCATCATTAGCTCTCTAATCATGTGTAGAGAAATATGAATTCACATCATCCATCCATGTATTCACTGTGTCCATTCAGTTTGAAATTTCTACAATGGCTACAGCTAAAATCACCACTTTTCCCAACTTTGGGTTTTCCTATCGTTCTCTGTTCTTCCCTTGGATCCCCATTAGTTCCCACATAGTGGTCACCAATCTTTCTGGGGTCCACACAACAATGATAAACAACAGTATCAAAAAATAAATAAAACAATCACAATGGTTTCCAAGTGGCAGTAACTAAAGTAACAACGGTTTCCTGTTTTCTTTTCAGCTATACTGCAGTACGACTATTGGAGATTTGTCTTCCTCGTCCCAAGATCCTGATCAGGAACCCGGGGCCTTCCAAAAGCAACTTGCAGCAGGACCTGAAGGACTTCTCTCAAAAGTACATCAATGCCACTGACATCAGTCTGCATTCATGTATAAGTGTTCAGACTGGTTCATTTTCTGTGGAGCATCAGTGTGTACAGGAAATATGTCCAGTAGCTTTAGACGTTTGTTGCCTACAGTTGGAAACTTTTGCCATAGAGAGGTGTGCAGGGCTCATCATTTCATCAGAAATCATTCTCTGAGACTTAAGTATCCACAGCAAATTTAATCAGCCTGTAGTTGTTTTATCTAATGATAGAGCATGTACAGGCTGCAAAGACCTTTGTGCCAGTTGCATGTAGGCTGCAACTAAAAGTTGGCTATTTTCTCAATTGTTTGATTTGCAAAAGGTCAGAAAATAATGAAGCATGTTCTAGAGCAGGCCTTCAGATGTGTTCGCCAACAATCCAAAACCCAACTGTGTGCATTTTGTAATGATATAAAGCGGAAACTTAGTGCTGAAAAATGGCTTGAATAATTAAGCTTTTATTCAAATATTCACTGATTAATTTGACTAGTCGACTAATTGATTAATCAACTAGTTGTTGCACATATGGAATTTTTGGCTGAATACATAAATAAAATTGGCTGAACTTTCTCTGGACTACAGTGTTGTACAAAGAGATGGAGTGGCATTGCCAAAATGAGTCAAGATTAGTAACCTGATGCAAGAACTAACATTGAAAAGAAAAGAAGAGAGGTAAATACAGCAGTTGAGACACGGTGGTGAAGAACTGCAGTGCCTTAAAAATCAGTAGAATGTCATCTTAAGAAGAGATTTAAAATCCTTCCATGTTAAGAATTATTTTCTTCTGAGCCCATTGATAGTTTAACACAGTCCCAATGCTCAAGCAGAAAGTGTAGCGTAAACGGTGTGGTACGATTAAAGCATCTTCATTCACTGCTCTGTTTCTTCACCTGACCACATCCACTTGTCCGCTCTCTCCTCAGAGTGACTCAGGTGTACTTGGCAATTGATGACCGCCTCACCTCCCTTAAGACCGACACCTTCAGTAAGACGCGAGAGGAAAAAATGGAAGACCTCTTCGCTCAGAAAGATGTAGGGTCTGTCCCCCCCCCATCAGTAGCTTTAATCTCTGGGTATGGTGGTAGTGTTCAGCTCATAGTGGTGTGTGTGTGTGTGTGTGTGTGTGTGTGTGTAGATGGAAGAGGCCGAGCTGCGAAACTGGATCGAAAAGCTTCAAGCTCGACTGCAGGCCTGTGGTGTAGATTCTCCTCAGCAGCTGCAGTCTGTTCTCGAGTCACTGGTGATGAAGAAACAGAGTCTGTGTGAGATGTTACAGTCCTGGAATGGCAGGTAAGAATCTCTGCAGGTCTTATTTGGGGGGGGGGGGGATTGTTGATTATTATTTTTAAAACTTCCCTTCCACTTATTAACAGATTTAAAAATTATCGCCAAAGCACTAGCTACTAGAATAGACACAGTTACTCCAATAATAATCCACCCAGACCAAACAGGCTTCATTAAAACTAGATGCGCTTCAGATAACACCCGTAGACTGTTTAACTTAATCAGTCTTGTGCAACAAAAACAAACCAATACCATAGTTGCATCATTAGATGCAGAAAATGCATTCGACAGTGTTAACTGGTTATTTCTCTTCAGCACACTACGAAGGTTTGGTTTTGGAGAGTCTTTCATCCACTGGATTAAAACACCATATACATCACCTAGCACTCCAAAAACCACCAATGGGGTAACCCCATGTCTATTCACCATTTTCATTGAACGTCAAGCAGCGGCAGTAGGACAGAATAATAGCACCAAAGGAATACAAGACACTAACTCACAACATGAAATTAGTCTTTATGCAGATGGTTTATTATTATTATATTTACAGGACCCCTACATTTTGCTGCGAGAATTTTTTTTCCATTATTAACACATTCTCCAGGATTTACAACTACACAATGAACTGGAATAAATCCACCATATTGCCGCTCTCTGAAGACGCCTGGGATTCTGCAGCTCAAGACTTCACACTGGCAACATTAAATATTTATTCACACACAACTTAATTTAATGATCCCTTTGTCTCTTTTGTTAATGTCTGTTGTCATTTTCTATGTTATGCCCTTTGTCCTGTAAATGTGTTGTTTTGTGTTGCAATAAAAAACATATTTAGAGACAAACAGCAGAAAAAAAACTTGAATATATTCTAAGTGCCTTTTAAGTTTCTCTTGGTTTTTATTTTCATTCTTTCTCTTGTTTGCCTCCCCCTTAGACTGCAGGACTTGTTCCAGCAGGAGAAAGGCAGAAAGCGTCTGTCTGTCCCGCCAAGCCCGGGCAGACACCGACAGACCACCACTGACGACACCAAGGTCAGTAGCACCTTGGTCACTGTCAACTTTTTTTCCTCTTCAAACACCATGTAAACAAGGAACCTGGTTTCTGTAAATGGAGAAGAGGACTGGAGAAAACCGATGTCTGTGCCACGTATACTGGGTTTCTACTCTGCGGGTTACCTACGTATACAGATGTGCAGGACAGACAGAAGAATCATCAGTGTGATAGAAGAGAGGCAAGATGAAAGAAGAGAGAGTTTAACATAGCAATAAAATTGAAAATGAACACCTAGAGTGAGAGTAGCCACAATGTCACAGTTCAACTCCAGCCTTTTCTTGTTTTGCATGATGATGCTATTTACATACTCACACCGCCATCTGCACTTTAGATGTTTTCAGATTAATACTCATCACTGTGTTTCTTTGAAATTAAATCAGCTAAACTAAGGTTGAGAATGTTAGAAGTCTGATTACTGACTTGATGCATATAAAGTATGTGGACGTCACTGTCACCGGGTTTGAGGATTTGCTATGTTTCCTCATCTGGGGTTGTAGAAAATCTAGTATTTGGGTTTTGGACCGTTGGTCATTTGATAGACTCCCTTTGGGTTGTAGGTTATAGTTTTGTTTTATAAACTAAACAGATAATCAAAATAATAAGCAGATGAATTATCAAGGGAAGTAGCTGTTATTTCCAGCCCTATCCAGTTACTAAGTGCTCATGTTCATACTACATTTAATGGTGTGGAGATCACTTAGGCTTCATTTAGTGTGATTATTATCAAACTTATTTTTATTTACTCATTTAATTCACAGAGTGCCGTGGAGTCCTCCCCTCGGAACCCCTCCCCTGTGGTTCAGAACGGTGAGAAAGGTGAGTTCCCTGCCTCAGAATCCAACCTGGTTTCTTGCTTCTGAATCAGGCGGATTTTGCTGCCAACTGTAGATGATGAGTTGATGCGTTTTCTTCGACAGAGGACCGCCACCTCAGCACAATGTCTTCAGTGTCGTCCTCCCTGCTGCCATCCCCAGGAGAACCTGGAGCTGAACCGATCACACCTGGTCCCTCCTTCACTGAGCAAGACTCGATCAGCCTCCCAGAAGGTATGTACACACACAGCGTTTGTAGCTTCGCTCTGCAATTTTTGTTCTGCATTATGAATTCTGTGTTTGCTTGATTTCAGATGTCTTTGACGGACACTTGCTGGGTTCCACTGACAGCCAGGTGAAGGAGAAATCCACCATGAAAGCAATCCTCGCCAACTTCCTCCCTGGCAACAGCTACAACCCCATCCCCTTCCCGTTGTAAGTATTGTGCTCACTCTGGGCCATAGACTGTATATAAGTTCTCTTTATACTAATGATACTGTGATGCCAAAAATGACAATCATGACCTGTACGCACAAGTACTACAGACTTCTGCTCTTTGTCCATGACGGCGGTGTGATGTGTGTTGATAGTGACCCAGACAAGCACTACCTGATGTATGAACATGAGCGGGTGCCCATTGCAGTGTGTGAGAAAGAACCAAGCTCCATTATAGCCTTTGCTCTCAGGTGACCATCTGCATTGTCTCTCAGTCTCTGCTCAGAATTGGGCCATTACAAACATCCCATTTTCTAAAACATGATGTTGTGTCACCTATTTGCCTTCCAGTTGCAAGGAGTATAAGACAGCACTGGATGATCTGTCCAAGGCGTTCAGTGGAGCCGGGGATGAGACTCAGCAGGTTGTCAGGTACGCAGGATTCCCACTGGGCATGAAATATCTGGACTCCAGGGTGCAAGCTTATGTCTCAAATGACACTGAAACTTGTGTGAAAGTCCAGTAGTTGTGAACCTACAGAGGACTGTCACCTGACTCTGCAGCTCCCCTCGGCTTTACAAAGCTTTGTAGAGTTTTGGTTCACCATGTGAGTCACTCTCACTGCTCATAGTGTTGTTTTCAGCTGCAGCAGGAAGCAGAAGAAAACAGCCAGTGTCCACGACCTGCTCAGCAACAAACAGCAGACAGACACAGTCAGAGACCAGCTGGTGAACACAGTGGAGCATTTAGCAGCTACAGAGTCAGAGGTTTCCCTTAGGAGGAGGTGGAGACCAAACACAGAGAAAAAACAGAGGGAACACTGGACTGAGATTCATCAAGTGGACACAGACACATGAATGATCATGTTGCTCTGTAACCACTGGATGTGTAGACAACTTAAAAGATTGTACGTCACTGTAGCAGACCTCTTGGGAGTAGTGTGAATAGGTCAATCAAATAAATATACCAGAATATATGTCACCATTTGTTAGATAGTGTCCTTAGTTGTTTTAACAGGAAATGAGGTGAAAAAAATACAAACAAATCAAGAAGGATTCAAATGTTTTTGGTCATTAAAATTTTTTCAGCGTTTCAGAGGGAACTCTGCATCAAGCACCCGGAGTTTAACTTCAAAAACATATATAGACCAGCTGAAATGCATAAACCTCCTGTGGTAAAGTGAAATGACTTGGATTCATGTAAATATTTTTTATGTCTTTGCATTTTCTCCTCAGTAGTGGGGAGTGTCGGGCTAAGAGCAGCCCTGCCCGGCCAAGCGAGTCAGCCTCATCCCAGCAGAGCCGCAACAGCGTGGAGGCCGATCCCCTCAGTAAGTGTTGGGCTCCGCTTGGTCAGCTGACTCCTCCATCTACTGAGGTGTTAAACATGAGGTGACATGCTTCACTTTTATCTCTCTTTTGTGCAGAGGACGCAGACCTGGCAGACAAACAGAAGAAACAAACCGTGAATCCACACATTGAGCTGCGTGAGTGTTTTGTCATCTTTTACAGTTTCCCCTCAGAGGTTTGACTCGAATGTAACTGAAATAACTTCTGGGAAAAACACAGGCCAGATATGTATCAGGTGAATCTTTTAGTATGAAAGAAACAAACTATTTAAATCAGCAAAACTGAAAATATGTACTTCTAAAATCTGGAATACAGTCAAATGTCTTCAAAGTTCATCAACATGAAGAAATAATGTTGGAAAATATCAAAAAAAAAGTTCTTCAAAAAGGATTAACTGTATTTACAGAATTCATAGAGTGTAAAGAATTTAAATCAGCATACGACATTTTTAGTCGCTTCAAGTGAAGCTACTCTGTGTTTGTCTCTAAAATCTTAGCAACATTCATGGCGTCTGTCACATTTGTAATAAACAATAAACTTTGGAAGACTGTTGTGAAGAAGAACAACTTACAGCAAAGCAAAAGGAGGAAACTCCTGAAGAACTCGTGGAGTAAATGAAACATATGGAGAAAACCACAGAAGTAAATACAATCAAAAGCACTGTTATTTTTTTATTTCATGAACTTAATAAATAGAACAAATGAAACACTAGATATGATGAGCTAAACTTTGGGCACCAACCAGGTCAGTGCAGTTAAAATGGTGAATTCAGGCTTACAAGGCCAGTATGGACATTGTCAGTGAATTTAGTTAAACGTATCGCTGAAGGTTATGACGCACATCTCTTCAGTGTAAGTGCATCACAGCCTCGCTAACCTTTCACTCGTCTGTTGCTGTATCTGTAGAGTTCTCTGACGCCAGCGCCAGGTTTTACTGTCGGATCTATTACGCTGAGGAGTTTCACAAGCTGCGTGAGGAGATCATGGAGAGCTCCGAGGAGGATTTCGTCCGCTCGCTGTCCCGCTGTGTCAATTGGCAGGCTCGTGGTGGGAAGTCCGGAGCTGTGTTCTACGCCACAGAAGGTACGCATCGCTTCTGCTGCTTTCTGTACCAAACACAGGGAACAGCTCATTCGGTAAAATATTACTTCAAGCCTTCAGCTTAACAGTTGTGTTGCATAGTTTAAAACATAAAGCTAGTGTTCTTCTCTTTTGTTCCTCCCAACAAATTGCATACAAAGAGGAAAACAAAGGGTGTACATCTGCCTCTCAATACTCTACTCAGCTTCTTTAAGCTGTCTGTGGGAGCTAGCTCCAAGTCCACTGGTTCCTACTGAATGATACGGGTGAAATGATTGGTCAGTTCATTGATTAGAGGACAAACAGAAAATGAATTAGCAGATAAAATGAATTTCAACATCAAACTTTTGCTGCTTCCTGACTCTTAAATGTGAATATTTTCCTTTTCTCCACTTTTGTCTGATTGTAAATTAAATGTCTCACTATCTTTGAGTTTTGAGCTGTTGGTTGGTGAAGAACAGGCAGATGAATCAATAATGAAATAATTATTAGCTTCAGCCCTACTGAACCTAAACCTTCCTCATGTTAACGTGAATCTTCTCGTCTGCTGTGTCCTGTCAGACGACCGGCTCATCCTGAAGCAGATGCCCCGGCTGGAGGTCCAGTCTTTTCTGGACTTTGCGCCTCACTACTTCACCTACATCACCGGAGCTGTGCAGCAGAAAGTAGGCATCATAAAGAAATGGTTTCTATCTGGTGTTCACTCTGAGTTTAAGGTAACAACAGACACTTTTGCACCACAGAGGCCGACAGCGCTGGCAAAGATCCTGGGTGTTTACCGGATTGGATACAAGAACTCCCAGAACAACACGGAGAAGAAACTGGACCTGCTCGTAATGGAAAATCTCTTCTATGGACGCAAGATGGCTCAGGTTGGGCTCCCCGACACAGTGCTATTACTATGATAAAAAAGCCCAACTTCTCCAGTTTCATGATGGCTAAACACAAGCTGCTGTACCAGAAACTCAGTAACATGCATTCACATATTGGCAAATTTATAACTGGAATCAGAAAGAAGAAGCCCCTTTTTTGCTGCTTAGTTCTGTAGTATGCTTTAGAAAACACAGCCGTGTGTGAGAGGCCGATATTCAGATATCATGATTGATGAGATTTGTGTGGAACAGTGCTTTTATTATCTTTATTTCAGGTCTGTAGCTTTAATTGCAGATTGTCTTTTTTTTCTTTGCCAGTTTGAAAGACATATTTTATTGTTATTCGGGTTTTAATATAAAAACATTTCAAGTACTGTATGTCACAACATTCTGCCGCATTTTGGTTACAGCAGGTTTGCTTTGGATTATCCATCTCTATTATAATTGGAACCCACTCCGGTCCATTTTGGGCTCATGCACTGAGTTGCAATAAACCAGGCTGCTTTATTAAAGCATTAAAGTGACATGACAGATGCATCTGTGGGTAGAGCATGTTTGAGCTAGTCCTCAAAAAATCTTAGTACCTTTTTCCAAAACCACAAAACAATCACAACATGTACTGTGTAGTTTTAGGACCATTGTAAACAGTTACAAAGTGAACAAGTTCCTTGTAGCATCCTCAGCTGTGACGTCTCCTCTGCAGGTCTTTGACCTCAAAGGTTCACTGAGGAACCGCAACGTGAAGACGGACTCGGGGAAGGAGAGCTGCGAGGTGGTGCTACTGGATGAGAACCTGCTGAAGCTGATCCACGACAACCCGTTGTACATCCGCTCCCACTGTAAGGCCATCCTGCGTGCCGCCATCCACAGCGACGCCTATTTCCTCTCCAGCCACCTCATCATTGACTACTCCCTACTAGTGGGGCGGGATGACACCACTGATCAGCTGGTAGTTGGTATTATAGGTGAGAGGAGAAACGTCTGAAGTGTGCTTTTATCTTAACAGCAGTGATTTTGTTTTCTGTGAATGTTGCTTTTAATGTTCACACTTGGTGAGAACAATCGCTACAACAGCCTCCACTTCACAAACTATACATGTGACATCTGATATTCCTTCTGCCGTCTGCACAAAGTGTTTACCTCTGCTTTGTTCTGCAGATTATATCCGGACATTTACCTGGGACAAGAAACTGGAAATGGTGGTCAAATCCACTGGAATACTGGGAGGTCAAGGTCAGTCCTCGTCCTGTTTATAAAGCCCCTTTCAGACATTGAATACATGACACTACTACATAAACTCACTGGCTTTGTCAGGTCGTCACTGAGATGTGTCTGGCTTGAGGCTTCATTCAGACAGGCCAAGACAGTTTCAGAAACAAAACCATAGATGCATCTCATACACAAGGCTCGACAGCACATGCGTATAATGTATGAGACCAGAGTTTGTTTGCTACAACACACTTGGTTACCTCAGTGTCTGACCTCGCCATCGGACCAGTTTCCAGCCATTTTTGCAAACAGCTGAACATTATCACCTTCATGAAGGAGGGTTTAATCACAGGACTGTTGGACTAGACTGATTTGGTTCGCAAAACATCCCAGTTATAAATGCACAGATAAATAGTTGATAACTGGATAAAAAGGTTTAGTACCGAGCTTTGGGTCAGGCTTCTAAAATCTCAAATGTGGATACTGGTTTCTATCATCCAGGCTCCAGTTCAAAGTACAAAATGCAAGTTATAAACCTTTTAGCAGTTTCTGATTGCCCCTATATAAGGAGCAGACACATACTAGTGGTATCAGCTCTGCTGTGATGCTCAGTAGTGTGTACATGCTGTTACAGGATCCAGCTCTAACACTGGTGTGTTGCTTCTCCAGGTAAGATGCCCACCGTGGTCTCTCCGGAGCTGTACAGAGCTCGTTTCTGCGAGGCCATGGACAAATACTTCCTGATGGTACCTGACCACTGGACCGGCCTGGGCATCAACTGCTGAGCAGTGGATGCAAACACAAAACAGAAACAAAGGGGCTCCCTCTTGAACCGTCGACGCACAAGAATCGGTGTCCTGGACAGAGAATGAAGCACAGTGGGTGTTGCTGTGTGGACTGAAGCCTGACCAGAACACAGCACAGTATCATTCCAGGTTGCAACTGCAGCGTTACTGAGATTTAAATCAGGTTTTATCACTGGGGACACATTAGTGTTATTAAAACTGACAGTTGATCTCCCTCTGGGTCCAGACGTGTTTCACTGAGGGTTTATTTTATTGGTGCCATGAGTTCAAATGTTCCAGGAGGACCTGCTGAAAACATTCAGTGCTGTGGTTATAGTTTGGTAAACAAGCTAACTCATATAATTTATAGTTTGTTAATGTACAGAGATTGTGTAACTATTAAAATATGAACACTGATTTCTTTAAGCTTTCGTCTGTTGTTACTGAGGCAGAAATGATCAAATGACGTGATACAAAGAGCCTTTCAAAATACATGCGTGAAATACTTCTATACGTAACACTTATCGATTAATCATTTAAAGCAGTGACGGAGCAAAACTACAAATATTTGCTCTTTCGAGTTTCAGGAATTTGAATATTTGTTGTTTTTATAATGAGTGAAAACTGAATATTTTGGGGTTAAGGACTGACAATGTGAGCAAACTGAAAATGTCACCTCAGAGGTTGGTTTTCAGTTTTCATGTCTTATACAACTGATTAATCCCAAAAGAAAAAATATCTTAAACCTGCAACAACTTTATTACAAAAGTGTAAACAAGCAACAATGTTAGTGTTGTGTTCACAACTTCACTACCAGAACAATTACTGCAGAGTTTCTGTTTAACAAGGTGAATATCTGGATTTTACACCGCTGTTCAGTTTGAATGCTGATCAGATGACTGCAAAATAGCAGACGGAGGAATCAGTAGGGTCAAAGTTAGTTGATACCCCAGTAGACGCCATTAAAACTGCACAATTTGTCGTTTTGATGTTGTTAATACTGCTATTTTGTTATACTACTCAGCCTTATGCTGGTCTACTGTTTGCACAGTGAGAGCCGATGTACCAGAGTCAAATTCCTCGTGTGTCCGTCACACCTGGCCAATAGAGCTGATTCTGATTTTAAAATGGAGAGAAATACTTGAATTAGTTGCAGATAAACTACAGTTAACTAGTGTTTTTGCCATGGTTGGATTTTAAAAACATCCTAAATAATTTATTTTTCTCAGTTAAAACACTGCAGTCAGTAATTAAACTGTGTACATTTTGAAAACAATACCAAGGCCAAAGAAGGGATTTTCTTACAGCGTGGAGAATTAAGAGGCACCTGCACCGGAGTAACTTCAAACAGATTTTTATAGTTGTACAGTTTATATAAAACAACAGCTGACAAACAGCCCTCAGCATGTCGTACTGCATCAGGAACTGGTGTGACAGTCATCGATTGTCAGCACTGGTGAAGCTCATGTCCTGGTGGAATAACAATAATAGTGTCAGTCTCTCAGCAGGGACAGAAGAGGCCAGAAAAGACTGTGCTTGTTAACGTGTGCTTATCAGGCGTTTGAACCCGGCTGCAGCCTTCAGGGTTCTCACGGTAAAATCAATACATTAGCATACATACCATAAGACAAATAAACACTCTGACCTTTAGTTCTTTCTGAAAATGTGACTTAAACATGTTTTGTGTTCAGCCGTGTCAGAAGCAGACATCACTCTCTGATGGGGATTTGTTTTCATACAAAGCTTTGCATCAACGTTATAGACAAAAGCAGTTCAATTTCTTATCAGTACCTAAGCTAACACACACACACTCACACCACGCGACCTACAGAAGGCAGGTGATATTATATATATTCTCATGAAAATCAATTAAATGACCAAAACCCACTTTGAATTGAGTCTAATAAAAAATGTTGAAAGCATGATTATCTCCCTCTGAGCCACTGAGCTCCATTGTCATCCACAAACTATTAAAAGCACATACATGAGCCACGCTGCTGCAGTGAATACGGGCACGGTAGTTTAGTTAAAAATCAATTCCACTTACAGTCCCGCTGCCATAAATCCTTACTCAAGGACCAAATCTGGAACTGAAACGGTCACCAAAAATGGGAGTAATGTTTGTTTTAGGAAATAATTTAGCCTTTGTTAAAAATCTAGCAAAATCTCTGTGACCCGTTTTTAAGAGAGAGTAACTCGTTGCTGGTTTTGATCTTCTTGGTATTTTTGTTCAACAGAAATACAGAATATCACCAACTCTCAGCAGAACAGGAAACAGTGGAGTGAGACAGTTTCACTACAAACATCTGCACAGTGGTCCCTCACGCAGAGCAACCTCCTCTCCCACTGTCTCCCAGTGGAACATCGAGACTCGTGCTCCACGTATTAAAGACTCAGTTCCCCCAGGTTTTCAAACACTTCTGGTTTCTAGTGGCAGCTACATATGCAGATAGTTCAGGTTCTGAGATGGCCATGATTGATCAATATGTTTGGACCCTGATCAGTATGAACGCTCGACAGAGTTCATTGGGGTGAAAGAAGAAAGGAAAAGGTTTTTTCTTATAAATTAAGCCGTTTGGCAATGAATCAAAAATTGCAGAAATAAATCTCCCAAATCTAAATTGACATTAAAATCTTGTGTTGTCTGACCAGCAGCCCAAAACTTAAAAGACAAGTAGTGGTAACATCACAGAAGCAAATAATTCAGATCAGAGGAGCAGGAGCCAGTGTAGTTTGGCTTTAAGAAAATGACTCAATGAATACAGTTTGATTAATGTATTCTGATTAATTTCCTATCGATTGATTAAATGTTTCAGTTCTAGTAAATACAAAAAAGAATAAATCAAGGTGACAGTTCCAAAATAATTCTCCTGAATAGCCATATCACTGACGAAACACTGTCACCTTGAAGTCCGTTTAGTAGCTGTCCTGGAGCTTTTGATCACTGATTAGAGGACAGTGATGCTGCAGGTGTCGAGCATCAGGGGGCTTAGATGTGCAGCATAACCCCCAGTGTACCTTTGTTGCATGGCCTCCCTGTTTTCTTCCAGCTAAAGGCAAAAAAAAAGCACCAAAACTAGAAGAAGAAGTCTGAGGCAAATACTGTATCTCAGAACCTGGACAAACCTGCACGGCTCGATGCCACTAGGGTCGTATTTTCTTAAGCATTTGTTATTTTGGTGGACTGAACCTTTAAAATTAGTAGAATGTACCAACAGGATATGTCGCAAAAGAAAGATCAGTTAACATCAAGGCACTGGACACATTTCAGACAATGGCACATAGCTGGTAGGTAGACGAAACCGAGGTGGGGGGGTCAGTGGTCATGGCCCTGGGTTACTGTACATTTAAGTGCTGGCAGTATTTGTACCATCATGGAACTTAATAAATACCAGAATTAAATGAGGTCTAAAAGCTTTTCATCCTCGCAGGACTGTGGTTTTACTGGAGAATCTAGGTTTAGACATTTAGAGCTGCGAGGGTCGGGGGGGAGGCGTCACTTTGACACCGGTGGCTACCCTGGTCTACAAAGTGTGCAACAATGCACATCAACAGGTGGGGATGCAAACAGTGCCTGGAAAAAATGCATAATCTCAGAAGTTCATGGGTGGATACATCCCAGTTCCCTTATCTGATGGTTCCTCACCCACATTTCTCAGGGGAGAACCAAAGTAGCCTATGCTTAAAGGCAAAGTCAGACCGACACTCACTTCCAATTAATTTCTATGTAAAACACTTGAAAAATGCAATTAAGAACCTGGCTATGTGTATACGTACATGGCTGCTTCCCAAGTCTCTTATATGGGTTTACTTTTCATTTCCCTCACTTGTGTCATTTCCTTTTCACACCTAGAGCGGCACGAATAAACAGTATGAATTTTTCAGAGGTGATTTTAAACGTACCAAACCTTTATATACAGTTAGTGCACCAACCGCTGTGTGAAAATGAAATGTGAGGTTCTAAAAACATCAAGCGACAAAGACCTGGTGCTGGTTCTGGTAAATACAGAAGAATAATAAAAGAATATTTGGGTGCAACCTACACCGGGGGAAAAAATGAACCTCAGTGCAGGGCTTGAAACTGTACCATGGTGGTTTCTGGACCTCCTTCAGTATGTCTGTGGGACAATTTGAGCAGTGGTGGCTGCTCCCACAGTACTTGAAAAGGCAGAGGAACAATTACGATGGCCTGGTCGACCTCAGATCCATTCAACCTTTGTGTGTCTGAGGTGAAATATATACTGAATACCAGATCACAGGTGCAGGTTTTAGTAACAATGTTGCAACTTTCCAGCAAGCTGCGTCATAATCGGTCACGTGTTCCCGTCGGTGAAGAATAATGCAGCTTTTTCGCTCCGTGATATTCTGTCTTTGATTTACAAGGGTTGCTTGACAGAATATTGCTTCAAAAATGATTATTGATATGTGAGAAAACCGCACATCAAGGAAATCTGCCTCTGATCACAGCTCTTATGGAGACATGAGACATCCTTTCCTCTGATCCTTCATCTGAAGTGTCCAGTCACTAACTGGCTTTTCATAAAGAGACTTCCAGGAAGGATGCGCTTGTGCTCATGGCTCCTCCAGCAGCCTCCTCGATCCTCGGAGCAGATATAAGAGACTTGGGACATCCTCATTCGTCAAGGGCCGAGGAATTATCATATAAGAGATGTGAGAAGCAGCCTGTGTCTCTTGAAACGCTGATGACAACCTGTCAGACAGTTGTCAAGATGTCTGCCCTGCTCGCACAGCCATGTTCCTCAGTCTGCTGCTTGTCAGAGAAACGTGGCAGCAGATAAAGCGATCGAGATGTACCCAGTGTGTTGTATCCTCTATCCTGCTATTTAAACTACTAAATGGCTGTACAGTTCACATTCCAGCCAGAATTCATCAAAACCACACAGCGAAATTCTAATCGGTGCTTCAGTTGTCAACAGTTAAAAATAATCTCTGCGTACCTTTTTGTTCATGTGTTGGAGACAAAAACAGGCCAAAATGATACAAATGTTAAAACTACACTTAGCTCACTGATCTGTTGACTTCAGTTTGTACAAACAGTTAAAAATGGCTTGTTTTAAAGATAAGACGAGCCTCTGCAGCGACTTGCTGTGCTGTGCAGAGACTAAGTACCGAGGTCGGTTTGGATTTAAGCACCAGTGAGTAGAAAGAACAAACCGTGGTGTGAGTTAACACAATCATGCAGACCCAAACCAGAACTGGACCAGATCATTCTGCTTCATGGAGCAACTGGTTCGGCTGCAGCAGTCCGTCCAGAGCAGCTGATCAGTATTTGTTTTGTGGCCAAGTGCCTCAGTGCCTCAGGGCCTCAGGGCTGAGGTCACAGGAAGCATGGAAACCAGAGCGCTCAATACTAAACTACTCAATAATCACATGAATAACTTGTCTAAAAGCCGGTGGTGGAACGTAACACAGTACATTTACTCTAGTACGAATCTGAGGTACTCTACTTGTGTATTTTCATGCTATATCTCTCCACTACAGTTCAGAGAGAAATAGTGAAGTTTAGTTAAGATATAATTTAAAATATGTTTTGTTATAAACTACCCAACATCTACTTTAATCATCGTTAAATTTATTCCAATGTATTTCACTGAGTTAGTTTGGACAAAACCTGCAGTGTGAATGTTTCAGGTTGGGTGAAGATTTCTGAACCAGTTAATCAAGAAAAAGATTTGATTAATCCAAAAGAGGAAAAGATTATTAGACTAAAGTTAAATGATTTTTACATATTATATATTTCAACAATAATAATAATAATAACAGATCAGTCAAGGGACATGTTTTTGCATGAAGTTATACTTTGTTTTCCTGATTATACTTAAAGAACTTTTCTAATTGAGAACATTACGTTGTATATTTACTGTATACAGTGTGGTATCAGTACTTTTAAAGGATCTGATTACTTCTGCTCCTCTGAAATATACCGTTTGTGAAATTACTGAAAAAATCCAAACTTTAAAGTTTATTCAAGTAAAATAAATGAGAAGTTACAGACACGTAATGATGTCCTATAAAACTACACATTATTGCTTCATTTTGGTACTTTGGTACTTGTAGTTTTTTGGTTATTCATGTGATTATTTGTGTATTTATAAGTTCATATTGAACACGCTCCAGGCCGAGTCACTGCCAGGTCTCTGCCCTTCTGTTTTTTTTTCCCGCGTTGGAGGGCCCGGAGGGGTTCCTGGGGCTGTGTGGCCCCCGAGGGCCGTTCCCCGGGCCTTTACCCCCCTGGTGGGGCAGCTGCCTCAGCAGGGAGCCTGGGGAGGGAGCCCCGGAGCTGCAAGGGGAGCAGAAAGGCATCATGGTAGCCAAAATGAGAGCCAGACAGTCAGCCACCTCTCTGCTAGGAGCACAAGCCAGAGCAGGGGTCAGACCTGAGACAGAGAGAAAAAAGGGAGAGGAGGAGAAGACGTGGACGAGGCGGGGAAGACGAAGCAGGAACAGGAACAGGAGACAGAGGGAGGGACGGAGCAGCATTCCATTAGTGTCCAGCCAGCTGACGGGGGGTGGGGGGGATACACGGAGCACACAGAGCGACCACCACACAGTCTGTTACAGCTTAACACACACTGACTTAAAGTCCAACTGAAATCACATTTCAGCAAAAGCTGTGAATAGAAACTTGCGGAGTGTCTTTGGCTGACACACCACCAGATCTCAACATCAGTATCGTCGTGTTTTCAATAAGGCCTTCACCTACGTAGACAGATACCAGCAACTGTATCCTCTCAAACTAATGCAGAACTAGGGGCCGCCATCATGAAAGGCCAAAACATAAAGCTCTCCCTTCTGTTTCAGTGTGTTTTTTTTTTCTCAAAGTAAAACAGGAGACTAGTGATTTACAGAGCAGATGTGTCTGTTGTTGGCAAAAAAACATTTTCATTTCAGTTGGATTTTAAAATGTCTAATGACCTGTAGCACGAAAACACAGAGCAGAGAAACAGTTGAAATGAGGGTTCCCACTGTCACCTGGAGGCAAAAAGGCTGGGGGGGGTACTATCACAATACATAGGAGAGTGAGCTGTGTGGAGGCTATGTTAGCCGCTGCTAGCATAGCACAGTTCAATCAACTTCAGGAGGAAGAAAACCGACATCTGGCCACTGTATATCAGTGGGGACCGTGTGGAGAGGGTGGTGGCCTTCCGCTTCCTGGGAGTCCATATTGAGGAGGATCTGACCTGGGGTGTGAATACCTCTGGACTGCTTAAAAAGGCCCGGCAGAGACTGTACTTCCTTACATACTGTATATGTGTATGGTACAGCAGCAGCACAGTGGCTCAGAGGTAAATGCTCCAGGGGGGTCATTAATACGGCCCAGGAGATCATCGACTGCCCTCTCCTCACTCTGGAAGAACTACACAGTTCCCGCTGCCTCAAAAAAGCCCAGAACATCATTAAGGACACTTCACACCCTGGACATTCACTCTTTGAACTGCTGCCGTCAGGTAGACGGTTCAGAGCAATCAAATCAAGGAACGCTACATTCTGGAATAGTTTTTACCCAACGGCAGTTACCACACTCTGCTAAAATATAATAGCTGGAGACGCTTGTGGCATGTTGCTCCTCATCACGTCCTGTCATCTCTCTACTGCCATTACCAAATAAAAGGTATTACAAATGGGGATGAGACAACCCAGCTTTATGGCCAGTGGGAACCCCTGTTAAAGACAGACATTTGCAGCACACATGGAAAATCACACAAATTTGAGTTCATGCTGGAACAGAGGAAAACATTCATGCTGACCAGAGACGGTGACGTGCAGCTAGAGCCTAAGGGACTGGACCCGGGTCAACCTACCGTGGTCATCCACCGTCTGAACGTTGGCTCCTCGGGACAGCAGTTGCTGGACCGCCTGCTTCAGACCGCTACGAGCCGCCAAGTGGAGAGGACTGAGTGACAGACGAGGAGAGAAGGTTTATAAAGAAACATCAAGAAGTGTCATCGTGCTGTTTCTGTACTCACCCCCCCCCCCCCCCTCCTGTTCAGCTTCTACAAAGCCTTCTTTTGGTAGGGACACAGGTTTGACATACTCACGTTTGCAGCGCTGCATTTGTGGCATTTATGAGCGCACTGTCCGACAGCTTCTCCAGGATCAACAGCACACACTCTTCCTTTCCCTGTAAGATGAAGACATCAGGTTATAGTGACGTACCAGCTGAGTGGATCTGATTCGAGGCCTGACCTCAGTGTCATCATCACTCAGTCAGATTCTGGAGGTCACATAACAATGCAGAGACAGGCCTCACATTTCCTGTGGCCCAGTGCAGAGGTGTGGCGCACTGGGGTTTCTTTAATAGTGACTACACCACATTCAATGCTGTTAGTCTCTGGTGGGATTTGTGCACAACAACAATAGACAAGCATTAGCATTATCTTTTAAAATGAAGAAATAAGATGGAGGGTGGATACCTACATTACTGCAAGCAAGGTGCAGGGTGGTGTTGCCATCTCTGTCCGTGAGACTGAGGCTGGAGCCAGTCAACAGCACCTCTGGAGGGCAAGACAGAAAATCAGTGACACAGAGCCAGAGCTAAATGTCATAAAACAACATCGACACAGTGCAGCATTGAAGCCTGTCTGTACCGAGAGCTCCGACCCTGCCCTTCCCGGCTGCCATCATCAGTGCGGTTCGCCCCAACTGGTCTACAGCATCAACAGGTACATCATGGGAAAGGAGCAGCTGGACGCAGTCGACGTGGCCTGCGAATGCTGCAGCATGAAGAGGAGTCCTGCAGGAGAGAGGGACATGAACACTGAAGACAGGCCAGAGCTTTGACAGTGCTGCGGAATAAACACACCTGCACACACATGCACGTCCTACCTGCCCTTAGAGTCCCTGCAGCCAGCGATGTCTGAACCCATGGCCTCCAGCAGCAGAGAAGCACAGGACTCATGATCATTCACCCTGATAGATTGGACACAAACAGACATGCACTGACTGGAATCAGAGGAAAAGTTGCTACAGAGTCTAGTTAACACTACTATTAAATACTCCAGGTGGCATGTTTCTAACTGTTGACCCTGTTGCTCAGTGCCAAGCTAGAGCACCAGCACGTCAAAGTATGAAAACTGGATCAATATAAAATGAAGAACAGGATAATCGGCAGCACGTTTTCCACACTATTCACGGATACGGTACATACACATGATCATTGTAGGCAGATTTAAGGTCAATTTAAATGTTTATTAATGGTCAGTAACTACTTTTATTTTATATGTGCTCTCATTCATTCAGCCGACCTGAGCTGTCCCTCTGATGTGCTCATTCCTAATCCTGTCCATCCTGGTCCCTCCTACAGAGAACCTCAACATCCTCATCTCTGGTACCTCCATCTCTGCCTCTTGTCTTTTCCTCACTGCTATGGGTTAGAGACTAGCAGTTATTTGGAATTTTTGAATATTTGCTTGTACAAATATCCTTAATATGAAGATTCCCTGTCTTCTCTGTTTTATGTAACTGAACTCAGCAAACACTGAAAAACAAACAACAACCAAGTGAATTCAACCACTCTGGATTTTAGAACAAACAAAAGTTGTGATTGTCACAACTTTTCTGATTAAATGATGAATTAGTTTGGAATAAAACTAATTAATAAATCAACTGGTAGGAACATGAATTCAAATCTGTTTAAACTCACTTTAGGATCAGAAGCAAACATTTTGTCTCACTATTTTTTAAAGACCAACAAAGAAAACACACAGGCGGCAGCTCCAGTGAAACTTTAGTCTGCTGGTGAATGTCCTCGCTTCAAAGATTGTTTGAGTGGAAAGACCCATCACTCTGAAACATTTCTCTACAACAGACAGCAAACTGTTTTTGTAGTGACTCCACTCTAGAGAAATGATCAGCTGATCCCAACTTAAATAAATGCAGCTTTTTATGCATCAAAATCAATAATTGGAATGATTTAATAGTATAAAAATCTAGTGTAAACTGTGAATACAACTGTAGTATTTCTAGCTTCACAAGTTCTTAAATTGAATGATATTTAAAAGGATTCAGATTTGATTCGTACAAACACCAATCTTACTTTGAACCTACAGTCCTTTCACAAACGTGGATATCTTTCTGTGAAAATCAGTAAAAATGATAATTAATAACTGTCTATGTGTGACTTACACAGCACAGTGCAGAGGGGTGAACAGGTTCCCATCGATACAGCGACAACCTTTCTGCTCCAGCAGGACCTCTACACACCCCTCCTGGCCTGCAGACACCAAAACACAAACACACACTGATGGAAAAATGTATGACTTTGATTTAAAGTGTGTTATCACTGGTTTTGTACCGTTTATTTTAATCATTACAGCAATGACGATGAAATAAACTACATCCATCCTCCCCTGCATCATATATAACATCATACTCTACTATTACTTAACAATAGCAGAAATATCAAGAGTCTCACGGTCACAGGGTAACAGGCGGCAGCGTGATGACATAATGTCCCACCTATCACAGCACAGGTTATAAAAATAAAAACAATCAGTGGTGACTGAGGGCATCAGTGAGTGTGTGTGAGACACTAACCGTAGTAGCAGGCCCAGTGCAGCGGTGTGTATCCGCTGTGGTCTCTAAGTGGCGGCAGGGACCCCGGGTCTGAGCAGGCAATGCTCAGCAACTCGCTCAGCCAAGAGGCGTGGCCTCGGGCCGCGGCCAGGTGGATGGCCGTACGCCCCCGAGAGTCGCCGAGCAGAACAGAAGCTTCCTGCTCCAACAGACACTGGATACACTCCTCCTGACCACACAGCAGCTGGGGGGCAAAGACCAAGGCCTTTAGGTCACAGTGAACCACAGTGTTGGTTTCTTAACAAACCGTGTGCAGTCTACTGCACATTTAAGTGGATACAATCAGGAGGTGGTGGAGACCAAACACAGTGGCTCATCACGAGAGGCAGCTTTACATGAAGGATTGTGATGCTCCATAACTACTGGATGTGTTAATGAGCAGCTGTTGGCTAGAAAGTTCACTATACCAACTTTAAATATGGTGATATGTCAGTGTTCACTATTTGTTTCCCCCCAAATGGCCAAAGAATCTGTTATTGCACGTTTAACATCAGATTTTTTTTTTTTATGCAAACCACAAATCCAGACCGATTTCCAGACCCAGGATAGCCGTTTCCAGCTAAGCTAAGCTAACTGGCTGCAGCCTTACAGAATCAGATTAGTTCACCGGTCTTAATGTTATCATCTAACTTTTGGTAGTAAAGCATTTGTATTCCCCAGAATGTCAAACTCCTCCTTTAAAGAGAGTCACTTTAAATGGAAGAAATCACAAAATGTAGGAAAGTAAATGAAATGGACACTGTCCATGTGTCAGCAGGGAACAAACTGACTGTAATTAAGAGTGAGAACATGTAGAACTTCAGTCTTTTTAAATGATAAGAGCAGAGTCTATTATTACTACGTTAATCAGCAAGCCAATTTTACCAGAACTGTTTGGACTTCGTATAGGATCCATCGCTCATGGTACGAAGCTGACAACTTTAAACCCTGGTGGACAGAGGAAGGGCCACAGAGACACAACACACAGCACAGAGTTCACCGCTCACCCCGAGGTGCAGCGCAGTGAGGCCGTGTTTATCGGCCATGTTGACGTTGGCCTCCCTCTCTAACAGCAGTGACACTGCGTCAACGTGACCTCCTGCCACCGCCAGCATCAGAGGAGTCCTGCAGAGGAGGACGAGGTGTTTAATACATTTGTGAAAGAAAAGACAGGAGCTGTTAACAGAAGGGAACGGATCACAGGTGGATCACTCACTGTCCCTGAGAGTCAGCAGCATCTACGAGGTCTGCACTGTCAGATTCATCCAGCAGGAGGCGCACGCACGTCGTATGGCCGTTCATCACTGCAGGAAGCCAGAGAGGAGTCACACATGTGATTAGCAGGCAGTCAGGTGACATGACAGCTCAGTTAGATCACCAGAAACCATGTGAACAAGTTGTGACCTAATCAGTAAACATGATCACCTGCCAGGTGCACAGGGGTGCGTCCATGCTGGGTGTCGGTGGTGCGTGGTGACGCCCCCTGGCTGAGGAGGGTGTGAACACAGTCGCTGTGTCCCCGCAGAGCGGCCAGGGCCAGGGGGCTCCTCCCCGCCTCGTCCCACTGGTCCACCTCCTGCCCCCCCTGCAGCAGCACCTCCAGCGCCTGGGCGTGACCGTGGTACGCCTGCACAGACACACACCCTGGTGTCAACACAGCAAACTGACTGAACATCCTCTCTTTAGTCACCTGTTACTGTTCAAACTGATTTCAGAGGACAAGTCATCTATGACATATAACAAATCTTTTTAGCCTTCACATCGACAAAAAAAAAAAAAAAATCATCTTAAAATGCTAGAATGTAATATGGAACCTCTGCTGCTGAGCACAGGGCACAGCGGGAATAAAAAATGACGGTGGGCCAGTGTTCACATATTGAAAAGTGTTGTTCTGATGCTGGTGAGACTCACAGCAAGATGCAGCGGGCTCCTGGCACTCAGAGATTTGGGGTCGTCTTGGTGACTGTCGTCTCTGTCCAGCAGCTGCAGGTCACAACGACATGCTTTACATGAAAACCGCCCCCTACTGTTATAGTAGGATGATGGTAAATAGGATTTCATATGAATCAAATTCAATCATTCAAATATCAATCGAATTCATATGAAATGAAATCATATCTCATGAAATCTATCTAGTTAGAGACTGTTTTCATCATGACTCCAGTGATGCTACAAGTTCTATGACCAGTTTTTAATGCCTAGTTTCTTTTCACCCACCCTGTATGTGAACATCATAGATATTGCATCAGACCAGCTTCATGAACATGTGTGAAAAACACAAAATACACCAAATAAATAAAAATAAGAGGGAAGACATGGAACCTGAAAACCTGCTTTCCTATGAGGAAGTATTGCAGCTGGGTGAGACGTTGGTATCAGGCAGGAGGAAGATGAAGAAACCAATGTGTTTCGTTTAGTTCACATGTGTCAAACTCAAGGCCTGTGGGCCACATCCGGCCTGCAAGATCATTTTATATATCTTTTTTTAATGGCCTGGTGATATGAAGCGCCGGTAACACACAAACTACAAATCCCATAATGCAGCGCAACAGCTGCCTTACCGAATGATAGGCTACCTGCGATCATTCCCGCTTCAATTATGTCAGATCAATCAAGCGTCTGTTGATGTATACAACCCTAATTTCAAGTCAAAGCTAGCCCCTAACAATGGCCAAGAGGAAAGTTGATTCTGAAAACAGAGCCTTTCTAAACCGGTGGGAGGCTGAGTATATGTTTACTGACATTGTCGGTAAACCTGTGTGTCTTATTTGTGGAGCTAATGTGGCTGTAATTAAGGAATATAACCTAAGACGGCACTACGAGACAAAACATCAGGACAAGCTGAAAAACGTGAATGAAGAGCAGAAGCTACAGAAGGTAGAGGAGTTGAAGAGGAATCTGACATCACAGCAGACGTTTTCACCAAAG
>NW_018128111.1:46496-66159 GCF_001952655.1 Monopterus albus | reverse complement strand
TGTTTCGATTCATATTTATGTTCAAAAAACGTTTAGTTTTAGTCTGTTCAATACATTTTTATCCTGTTCGGCCCGCGACCAGCTTGGAGTTTTGGCCCCCTGTGTGATTGAGTTTGACACCCCAGGTTTAGTTTATGTGGCTGTTAGCTTTGTTTTTTGTTAAGCTTCAGAAGGTTCATACTATGGATTTAACCTGTGAAGATGCTGTTGAGAATGTCAGCGAGTGCAGATGATCAGCCCACAGAGGGAAAAGACGCCTGCAGTGCAACCACAACACATACTGTTTGTTGACTGACCAGTTCCAGACAGTGCCTGTGTCCGTAGGCTGCGGCGTAGTGGACCGGACTGTAGCCCTGTTTGTCCTTCAGAGAGGCCGTCGCTCCGCTCTGCAGCAGGAACTCCAAACATCTGCAGCACAAACACACAGCCTGAGCCACTGAACACTACCTGAAGGGTGGAGACAACATCCTGATCTCAGGGTGTCACTGTGGAAATGCAACACTCAGATATTGTTCTGTGGATTCTGCAGATGTATACACAAGTTCTTCACTCATTAGATGGTTTGTGCGTTTCTGTGTGCTTTTGACGACTGGTTCATACTGATGACACACAGTCAATCCTTAAATCAACTCACACATTTATAGTTTCATGCTTTAAAAAAGGCTCAGTAGATTCCCGAGACATCTGGCCACTGTAGTGTTCATCAAAGGGAAGGAACCTGTACATTTGTTGGGGACTACTTTCAGTCAGGGATTAATACAACTCTGTCCCTCAACAATGCCCTAATGAGGAAGGTGATGCCTGTTTTTCTTTAGAAACAATAACACTCAAGCTTTTTATTGTAAGCACTTCTGGTTAAAAACTGTTTAAAATTAGTGTGTAGTGGGAACTTGGGACATGTCAGTTGATGTCTGTTTCAACGTGGACTCACAGCGCTGCCTCCTTCTCTCTCTCCGCCTGAACTCCTTCACTCTCTGGCTCCAGAGCAACACGTCGCCTGAGGAGGGGAGAGCATAAAAGCATGAACACACTGGATCTACTACTGTAATGCCAACAAGTAAGTGGATGGATGCATGGCTGTGTGGGGCTGCTGATTATGGAGGCCATGCATGACTACCTCCACCTCAGCGCCACCTCCGGTTACCATGGAAACAGTCTGGTGTGGACCACCAGGCTTCCATATGTAGCAACAGCAGACAGCAACCCGGGTTTTCAGAGTAACACTGGAGACGCAGCGTAAAGACGAACCGAGTTCTGCCTGCTGTCCTCACCACACGCTACTTTGTTAAGCAGGTTACTGCTCCAGCTCTTTCACCACACGCTACTTTGTTAAGCAGGTCACTGCTCCAGCTCTTGGATAAGGATAATCACCTTTATTTGGCCAAGTATGTTACACACAAGGAATTTGTTTCCCGTATAGAACCGATGGCAGCCATCTGTGGTGCCAACTCACACCGATGGTTCTAACCATCAGGGGCGACTTAGGGTTCAATGTCTTGCCCAAGGACACTTTGACATGTGGATCGCAGGCACCGTGATTTGAACCGCCAACCTTCCAGTTGGGAAACAACCGCTCCGCCCACCAAACCACAGTCGCCCCTCTAGCTAGCCTAGCTGGGTTGGCTGCTAAATGCATCTGTACATTTAACATGCTGTTTACTTTCTGTTCATTTCTGCTGCATGAATAAATGAAGGGGATAAATCTATGTCCTCCAGGCCGATTCTGGTCAAAACAACATTTTAACTGCAAGACTGTATCTTGGCTTCGCAGGCGAGTGTAGTTTTTCAGATTAAGATTTTACATTTAAAAACCAGATTATAAAATATACTGGTAAATCACTGGTTCCCAACATTTTTGGCTTGTGACCCCCCTCATCAAGTTGAGTTGTGTTATTAACAACAATTATTCTTCTTCTATTAAATAACCATATGTCATGCACAGGCCATTTTTCTGCAAATTGCATACGATGCTTTTATACTTTTACTTAAGTAGGATTGTAAATGCAGGGCTGTTGCTCTAATGAAGTATGTTTACATTGTTCTTGGCAGTATAATCAAGCTTTTGTGATTCTGTAAATGACAATGTGACTAAGATGCAAGTGAGGGAAAGATGGATGTAACTAAGGCTTTTGAGACTGACCCACGGTGGAGTGTTTAGCAACTAAGAGCCAGACATTTGCCTCAGGAGGTGGTGGAGACTAAAAACTCAGCTAAAAAAAGAGGGAATACTGGCCTTAGAGATATCACGCACAGACGCCACTGCACATGAATCATAATGTTAACTGTTTGCTAAAGAGTTCACACATCAACTTAAAAAAAGAAAAGATTCAGTTGGATCTGGCTACTTCTTCCACCGTGTGTCTCCCCATCCCTCACCTCCTGTCCAGGTCCGAGGCAGCGGCGTAGTGCAGGGCAGAGCGCCCCCATTTGTCAATGGCGTTGATGGCGGTGCCACAAGCCACCAGTGTTTCCAGACACTGGTAGTGTCGGCTGGCAGCTGCGTAGTGGAGGGGAGTTCTGGGAAATAATCGGGAGACAAAGTCAGGCAAACTCATCAGTGACATCATAACTTGGCCACAGATATTGAGAGAAATAGTAACAATAAGGTTTAGAGGCTTTGTTTTTAAGGGATATAGGAAGAAAGCTGACTATGAAAATTCACAGTTCAGAGCTGGTACACTTTTCACGTAGTTCACAAAAAGGCTCTTTATTCAGTTTTCCAAATTAACAACCTTATATTAAAAACGCATCTTGTGAGAAATCTCAGGTCAATGCACACTGACTGTGGGGGTTGGGTAAGAGCGCAGCTCCTTTATCTGTCCTTAATACAAGGCACTAATAGTCCAATAGTAAATTATTTCCTCTCAACTAAAAAGGCATGGTTTGGGACAGGCTACTGTTCGGAACAAAAGCATGTTCTCTCACCTGCCGCAGTTGTCCTTCCTATTGTGGTCTCCACCGCTGCTCAGGAGCAGTTTCACACACTCCACATTGCTGCGCACAGAGGATGGTACAATTACTGCACAAAGACCATTCACACTGTGTGAAAACAATGGCTTTAAGGGGTAAATGCGTGAAGTCGATCCTAATAACTCAGAGGAAATCACTCAGTTGTCATGGCTTTTTGTTTGACCTGTGGTGATGATTCTTGATCTCAGGATTTGGTCTCATGCTGCACTGAAATCCCCCCCGATTCTCTTAATCATGTTCTGCACCATAGAGAGTGACAGATCCAAATCCCTTCCTATCTTTCTTTGAGGAATAAATTCTATAATTCTCTCATACATATGTCGGCAGACTGGCGGCCCTCGGCCCATCTGCTCCTAAAGGGCTCGGCCTTTACTGGATGCCAATTTTGTACCAAATCATGATGCAGTCACATATTGAGCTGGTTCAAATTGAATCATCATTTTATTGTTTTACCTCATTACTGGCCCTGAAATACAGCCGGTTGGAATGTGCTGCAGCATCAGGATTGAAGTGAGTGTTTATTTTGAACAAAGAATAAAATTGATGAGGTACACAGATTATTTACAAATCACTATATACTGTCCTAACTTTTTCTGATTTGGGGCTGAGTGTTGAGAGCAGAGGGGCTATGATTGTCCAAAGGCGCAGAGCCACTTTTGTTTTTCAGTATACACAAATAAAGTAAAATATAGGGATAAATGTTAAAGTTTTGCACGGGTGGCAAGATGTATGAATACAGCCAGTGAAGTGTAGAGCTTACCCTCCGGCAGCAGCGGCGTGCAGGCATGTCCTCCCCAGACTGTCAGGAGTGTCTATCTGGAAGCCTGCAGACAGGACCGAGTCGTTACACATTATGCTAAACCTCCGACCTGACGAGGGCAGCGCAGGGAGACGAAGGGAGGCCGGACAACACAGAGCAGCAGCCACCACAGAGAAAGAGAGGGAAACAGGAAGAGGGGGAGGCAGAGAAAAATACGGATATTAGTGCAACAGGTGGGGGAAAGAGACAGGACGCTGGCTGTGCATACGCAGGAAATCACACGGAAGCTACATGTTACAGAAGGAACAAGCCAGAGACACGTGGTCAGGAGGTCACAGATAGTCAGGTAGCAAACGTGTAGCAAGCAGCGCAGTCTGAACACAGAGACAGTGAGGTGGAAGTCCAAAGATGTTCCCAGTAACTCAGGAAATGTGCTGAGCTACGTTGTTCACCATCATATACGGGTTCTTAATGTGCTAAAAGCGTGTCGTGTCATTAAAGGGCCTTTGTTTTTACACTTGGTGACACGAAGGAACAGATGTAATCAACTTGTGTCACAACATGACCATAAACAGTGGGTGGAGTACCAGAACATCAGTCACAGAAAAATAAATCACAACCAATATGTGCTGTCGTCTTGTCCCACGGCTGTTTAACCTTCATTACAAGCTGTCTAATCTTCGTGGTTCCTGAGCAGACACATGACTTCTCTGCTGTTCACTCAGTGACTCAGCAGAGCCACATGCGGCGCCCAGGCTCATCCTGCTCCATGTCTCCAGATTCCAGTGCCAAGGCCTTGTTAAATCATCACAACAGATCTGGAGCCAGATCTGCTGCTCCTGCTCTGCATTTGTTTCATATACCAGTTTCTACATTTAAACCCGGGAAACAAACAACTAAATATACAGCATGAGGATTAAAGACAATGTATAATACTGCCAAGGACAACAAGGAAACTTCTCTAGGAAGAGAATTTAACATCCAGAGGGAGGGTGGCCCCATCAGTGAGTGCAGCCTTTGTCTGCTTCTGGAACACTGCGACTAGTGCTTATGGAGCGGTACAAACAGGCCGGCTGAAGCCTCCCTGAAGATGACACCAAGGCGAAACAGACCCTGAAGCGGCACATATTCAGGTCAAAAGCACAAATGCAGAGTATTTTATGTTTCACATCAGAGACACAAGTTAACGACAGCAGTTTGAGTGACAGCCCATAACCAACTGCGTGAGTTAAAACACCTCTGGCTGGTGGAGGCGCCTTGTGGTCTATTACTTTAGTTTGTCGTCCTCATGCGGTGAGTAATTCAAAATAAAGCTGTATTTCATCAAATGACCACAAACTAAGATGTATTACGTTTTGCAGGAGGGTCTATGTTCTGCTACTTCCTGGCTCACTGTGTGTTACCTGAAGACAACAGCTTCCTGCAGCAGTCGGAGTGAGCATTCAGGGCGGCCAGGTGGAGCGGGAACATGCCATGGACTCCTCGTCTGTGGCGAAAGACACAGAATGGAAACAATAGTCTCTCTTAGTACATTGTTATTGCAATCATTTAACTGAATGTGTGGCGGCAGAGGAACAACCCCACCTGGTGCAGTCTGCTCCACTGGTGATGAGCGTGTTGATGAGGAGCTCATGACCGTAGCGGGCAGCAATGTGAAGAGGGGTGTTGCCGTCCTTGTCCACGCTGTCGATTTCCCCACCTGAAATAAAAAGTTACAGTATTTTACAGAGAGAATTTGCAATGAATGTAGGCTGAAGAGGTCCCAAGGGGAAAAAAAAACAAGCATTAAGAGCTCTCACCATTCTGGATGAGGGTCTGCGAGCGAGTGAAGCGACCGTGAACTGCCGTCATGTGGAGGGGACTCTTTCCATCCCGACTCTGAAGACGGCAGAGCAGAAATACAGCAACAGAGTTCAGGTTTTAAGCAGAGGAACACCACCACACAGAGATGACTGATCCTGTCAGTCTCTTCCACCACGTCACATAGAGTTCATATTTGCACACATTTTATTTCCTTTCACAAGATCAGACGGTGCCTATGTTTCACAGTAACAGGCTTTCACTTAGATCCAACTACAGGGTGTGTTTGGGCCTTTAAAAGGTGTTAAATCATCTTAATATTATTCACAAAGACCTTAAATATAACTGTATATTTAATTAGTTGTATGTTTAATTGGCCAATAAATCTATACATTTCCTGTGTTTAATGATTTAATATTATATTTTTTGTTATTAGGGCTAAAGCTGAATTAGTATCAATCACTTGCTTGGTCTATACCACACTGAGAACACCAACCACCCCACAACGTCCTGGAGCCCAAGTTAACAACATTAAATATCTCATGTTGTCTGAGCCACAGCCTGGAAACCATGTTCAGTTTACTATCATGTGAGACAGGAAAAAGCAGCAAATTCTCTGGAACGTTCTCCGGAATGTTTGTCTGCCAATCAACTAACAGATGAATAAACTAATCATTTCAGCTCAGGCTGTTATACACTAAAGGGACACTGACAAAAATGTGACATATGTCAGCAAACTCATGCGCTTGGTGAACAGGCCTCATCGTCCCTGCTGCTTCTCAGTGGTATATTTCACACTATGATCACAAAACACAACCTTCCATGTGCTATTTAAAAGGTCAGAAATTTAACCCTGAACTAGACTTGGGCTGGGGATGGATGTCCAGCACAGCTGTCCATTTCCTATCTATCTTATGCATACGTCATAGTGTGTGAAAGAAATCAACAACCAGAGCCAGGACTGGGAGTCTGGGAGTCCATGTTTTAGTCTCCAGTTTGCAGTTAACACCACAGACACTGGGAATGAATCAAATGTAGCTTGCACATGTGCACTGGTGTGTATCTGTAGCTATAGTGAGGCAGTTGTACAGTAAGTCCCTCCACCCACAGGTGGGTATACGCACCACTACACCTGCACCAAGGCACCTTGGAGGTTAACTCAACCATGTTTGTGGTTTATTCAGCAGAACTAAGTGCATGTCGCGTGTCCTCTGTGGCTCTCTTTGCATATGCTGGCGTACCTGCACATTGACGTCAGCTCCGTTGTTGACCAGGAACTCCAGGCAGAGCGCTCCATGTGTAGAGGCAGCGGCGAAGTGCAGCGGGGTGAAGCCCTTGTTGTTGGGCTGGCTGACATTGGCCCCGTAGTCGATCAGCTCGCTGACGACAGCATCCTGACCGTTGAAACAGGCCACGTGGAGCGCCGTGTTCCCAAATGCGTTGGCCTCATCTATCTGTTGTTAGAGAACACAAGCTGTTATGTGTGTCAGTGCTGATGTGTGCATGTTCATGTGTGTTCAGCTTGTGAATAAGTGCTTTTGTGTTATTTTCCTCAAGTGTGAAGCAGACAGAGAACAAGTGTTCGTGTTATTTTCCTCAAGTGTGAAGCAGAGAATAAGTGTTCAGGGGAGGAGGCTGGTGTAGTATGTCTGTTTCTGTGAGGACCGGTTTGACTTTTACACACTGGGAGTGAGGACATTTTCACCTGTCCTCACAACAATGCCTTTACTTCCACTGCTTCAGAAAAAATGGAAGTTACTGAAAAAGGCCTGTTTTATATGACATGCACAGACATTTTTAGTTTTTGTTGACTTTTATTTTTTCCTCTTTTCCTCTTGGCAGTTTACTTCTTAGCTTTGTACTATTTAAGGTCATTCACTGGACTTGAGCTGTAAAACCTCTGACCAGCAGTTTAAGGTTAGAACTGTAGGTTTGGGTTAAGGTAGGAGTTTGGGTGCATTTAGCTGTGATGGTGGGGATATGGTTAGGGAATGCACTGTGTAAATGGGGGTCCTCACTATCATAGCAAGACACGTGTGTGCGTGGTGTGTCCTGACCTCCACAGCCAGGTTGAGCAGGTGTTTGACCACAGCGATCTGCCCGCTGGAGGCTGCCGTGTGGAGGGGGGTGTATCCCCTTTTGTCCTTACAGCTGATCTCTGCTCCCTGGCTCACCAGGAGACACACCACATCCAGATGACCTGCAGAGGGCACAAAAACACTGAAGCTTTTCTCTGATAAACCTTGTTTACATGACAAAAGCAAGCGCATCAGCGCTCATATACTTAACTACACTGTGCTCAAGAGCTTGCAAAGAAGTTATTGATACAGTAGGTAGGACAACATTTTTTGACCATGATGCTAAAAGGCTACACCACATTAGCCCTGAAAATAACGATTAATTAATTAGCAATGATTCTGCATGTTATTTTAACAATTAATCAACTAATTGTCTAAGAAAATGTCAGAAATAGAGTGACAAACGCAGATTCCTGCTTCTTTTGTCTAACCAACAGCCACAAACCTAAAAATAATGACTTCACTATCACATTAAAACAGAACAACAACAAGCTGCGACCAGAGAGCGTTTGGTATTTTCACTTAGACAATGAATGAACTGTCAAAAGTGGAGCTGATGAATTCTGTGTTAATAAATTGTCAGCTGTAGTCTTAGCACAGAGGCACAATACAACTGTTTACAGGCAGAATTTTATTGTATTGGACTTTTTTGTTTGTTTACACTTTATTTTTTGTTGTATACGAGTCATCATTTAAAGTTTTTTTTTTTTATCATTTAATTTTGCCATGATGTTTTCTGGTCAACATCTACCGTCGTCTGATTGTTGGTAAGTAAAACGCCCTTACTCATACACTGTAAATATATTTTTGATGCTTTTTTTTTTTACCCATGAAAGCTGCCCAGTGCAGCGCCCGGCCGTCCTTCTTGTCGAAGGCGTTGATGTTGGCTCCTTTAGCGAGGAGGAGGTTCACCATCTGACAGAGAGAGAGCGAGGGGAGTTGTGGGTGATACAGAGATGTATTTTGTGCTTTTATGTTTGTGAGAGCGTGTGTGGGTCTTTATGTAAGGGTTCTGTAAATCCACCTCACCACTTGGCTCAGTTTTTGCTCAGGAGAGCCTGTCAAACAGAAATAAGCAAGCCGTCCATTCAGCTCGGCTTCATCAATCTGCCGCCTCTCATTGCTAATTTTAGATTCAGCACCTTTGTGAATGGTTCCATCTGAGACCGTGAGGGTTTGGAAATGAACAGCCCACTTAATAACCCCAGTGATGCAGCTGCACTCGCCCACCTGTTTCCATTAACCAGGCCATTCACCCAAAATAACACAATGAACAGTTACGTCAGGGCCTGTGTCCTGGTGCACTACAACAGCGGCTCGTCTGCAGCAGGATGCAAATGACAAAACACATCTGCTAGTTTACAAACTGCACATCAGCCGTCAGGTTCTGCAGTACCTCGGTGTGGCCATTGAGGGCAGCGTGGTGCAGGGCGGTGCGTCCGCCGCGGTCCGACACATTGACGCTACTCAGCAGTGGGATGATGACCTCAGCGCATCGCAGTGCATTATTGGCTGCAGCGACATGCAGCGGAGTCTGCCAGTTCTTGTCCCGAGCGTTGACATCGGCTGAGTGGCGGATCAGAACTCGCACTGCCTCCTGAGGGAGAATGGCAACCACACTGTGTGTTTTCATACATGAAAAACCTCACAAAACATTTGTAGGAGCCACCTTCAGCTGCTGGGGTAGACTCAGGTGTCACTTTATTAGGCACAACAGCTCTGCCATAAATTCTACCTTCACAACAAAACACCTGTTAATGGAAGATAATTCCATTTGTGTGATTTCAGAGGTCTAATGTCTTGTTTGTCTGTAGCACGTATAGATGAAAGGACAGCCCAACATAAAGGGCCTCAGCGAGGGGCTGGGCCACCATGTGCCACCAAAACAGCTTCAGTGCACCTTGACTCTCCAAGTGGTGTTTTGATGCAGTCCAACATCTCCCATAGGTGTTCAGCTGGGTTGAGATCTGGTAAGTGTGAAGGCCACAGCACATGATTCCACTAGTTGCCCATTCATACTCCTGGATGTGTACACCACCTGTGCCTCACCACTAACACGCATCCTCCAGGTGTTCCAGCCATGCTGAAATACCTGTTTGGACACTGGGAGTGATGTGGCTGATTGACTGCTTTGATTCATGACGCATACAAAGATGGAACTGTCGTAACATGGGCCGAGGAAAGTATGTGAGAGTGCAGGAAGAGAGAGAGTGATGAGTGTGTCTGTTGTCAGGTAAATATCACTATTTGCAGCTGCCACACAGTGAGGATTTCTCTCTGTGCTGCTTGAGTTGATGTTGTGGGAAAAACAAAAGATAGACTTAGAGCGTGTGTGTGCGCGCTCACCTCGCTCCGAGATGCCACGGCACGATGGAGAGGGGTGAGCCACATATTGTCTTTGGCGTTGACCCGAGCCCCTACAGCATGGGAAGAAGAGAGACAAATATGGTAGTGATGAGGTGCAGCACCACGTTTACAAACCAAACTGGAAAATCGCTCACCTCACAGCTATCCTTTAACCGGCATCGAATCATTAAAACACAGACAACAGGAAAAGATGACAGAAACCGACAGAGCAGGAAAAACAAGCAACTTTACCGGAGAGGATGAGGAGCTCTGTGATCTCGGCATCGCCCAGGAAGGCCGCTGCGTGCAGCGGGGCGCGCTTCTCTGGATCCTGAGGGAGGGCGACATGAAGTACAGGAGAGTTTCAAGCTCAGTGAGCAGCGTGGTGTTAAGAGTGGGGCTGTGGTTCATTAAAACACTTCTATACAACTCCCACTGTGATACTCCACTGCTGGTATCAACACCAAAGCAAAGCGGCTCAGTGGTGGTTTTTTCCTAACCGCTCTCTGCTGCGTCATAAATCCTTTTGTGAGTGTGACTTAGATCCCAGTGTGACCTCAGTCTCACGTGACAATGATTCTGCCATGTTTGCATTAGCATTACGTTTTTTTTTTGCTACAAAGTGAGGACATTTTTGAAAAGTGAGGGTTAAGACTTGGTTTTAAGGTTCAGGTTAGAATCAGGTTTAGGCATTTAGGTGCAACCATGATGGTTATGGTCGGGGGGGGACGTGCGTGTGTCCTCACCAGAGCATTGATGTCTTCAGACTTGTATATGAGCATACGGATCTCTTCAGGGTCTCCGCTGAAAATCGCCTGGATGAGAGGAGGCTGGAGGGAAGAAAGGAGAGACGTTCAGCAACACACAACCGGAGGCAACATCTACGAAAGGCAACAACATGTGATCAGCTGACTTTAGGCTGCAGTGTTTATAGAAGCTGAGCAGAGAACGTTACTGTGAGCATGACGGATTGTGGGACAGTGGACCCCTGGGCAGACGTGTGTGAAAACCCTACTACACACTGTCAGAGCAAAACCCACAAACTGAATCAGACACTTTTCAGTTGTTTAGCATCTCTTTGTGGTCATTTTGTGAGTCTGATGTCGTTTTGGACCTCATTTTTCACCTTCTGTGGTTGTTTTGTGTCTCTCTTTAGTCACTGTGCTTTGTTTTGTAGTCATTTTGTATCTCTTTGCACTTATCTCGTGTGTGTTTGTAGTCATTTTGGTTCTGCAGTAATTTTTCATCTCATCGTGGTTGTCTTGTGTCTCTTTAGATCTTTTGTGCGTCTCTGATCTTAGACCAAAACCACCCATGACTATGAGACATTAACATACTATACACTGTAGAGAAAATATTCTTTATTACTCTGCTCACTTCCTACACGTAGACAGGACTGACCAAGAAATCTGCCACCGCACACAGAAGCTATTGTTGAAGAAAATTCTTTTAGATACAGAGCATGAAAATAAAGCATCTGTGCAGAGAAGGAGCCTTAATGAAGGGCATTATGGGGAGGTCACATCTCTGAAGCCTCTGTTTTCCTTCATGGACCACACATGAGAGGCCCTACATACACACAGACACACACACACACACACACACACACACACAGCAGTGTGCATTTTGAGGAAGAGAAGCAGGGTATAAAAAAGTAAGTTTTTCAATGAAGGATGCCAACAACATGTCAGGACCACACCAGTGACCATGTAGGTCATGTGGACCTTATATCACAGCTGACAACCCTTCAGGCAGCTAGATTCTGTGCTGTATCACCTCACAACGTGAAAACACTGCGACAAATAGGATCATCAGCCGAACTTGTAGGTTTTCTTGGCGTTACGCCGACTCTCAGCTCATTGTTCAGTGTCCTGGCTGCAACTTTACTGCCTCACTGCTCTCACAGTGTCATCAGCTACAGCAGGAAGCAGCAGGTCATATTCAACACTCTGCCGCTGTACATTTCTAATGTCTTACAGAGCTACCGGCTTCATTCACCTAATAATGGCCCTTTCAAACACTTTCTGCAAATCCTTTACACTAAAGAGGACAGCTGGAAGACGACTGCATTTCTATTACAAAAAAGAAACTAAGAGCAGCAGAGTGGTGATTGGTTTGAACACAAACTGAACATTATCACCTTCACGGATTGAGGACTGTTGGATTAGACTGACGTAGTTTGAGACAGGTGTACCTAATAAACTGAGCACTAAGCGCAGGCTGGATGAGTTACTGATGAATCGGATCAGGCAGTTCACTTCCTGTGTGTTCCTGTCCCCACTAGCTGCCTCACTTCCTGTTGCACAGCCTCCCCTTCTCAGAAACGAGAGAGAGGAACCGCAGAGCAGCGTTTCACTTCTGCTTTACAAAGAGAGCACGGAACGATACCACTTCCTCGTCTGACTCCCCCGCGAGTTTAATTCTGGTGTAATGCCACCTCATCACATCATCTTACTTCTAAACAGGCAGGTGTTCTGCTACCAATAGCAAAGTATTACTCCTTTTATAAAACTGAACCTGTTGCACATATTTGATCAAACCAGAGTAAAATCACTGATCATGGGAGGAAACATTACAAAATCACCCAAACTTCCCTAGAGAAATAAATCCGGTCTGAATGGGGCCTAAGATTAAACATTTCTATGTCATTTATGGGGTGTTAAGAGATGCCTCTTTCACCTCGAACTTCTCCTGGAGGTCAGACTCAACTGTCTGAACAGGAAGATACAGGGCGGCTGCTTCAAACACAACTGTCACACCTCACGCCCCCTCGCCCCAAGACATAACCTCCTGCCGCCCAACAAAGCAGAAACCATCACCAGCAAGGAACTACGTGTAGATTTGTCCCGTCTTTCCTCGTTGTTTTGAGCAGAGCTGATAAAAGAGGGAAAGGAAAAGGACAGAGAGTTGTGAACGAGGTCCCAGCTGGAGAGAGAAACGAGGGGGCTGCGCAGCAACGAGGGGGCTGCGCAGCCAGCACTTGGCAGCATATGGTCTCTTTAACTTTGCCTTTCTAAGTGCTTCACATGCAAAAAAAAAAAAAAAAAAACACACACACACTCCGCTGGCAGGGGTCCCCTGTCTCACTGCTGTGTCTGTGATCGCCTCAGGGAGCCAGGGAGACTGGTGCTGGCACAAGTCTGGGAAGGAGGTTCGGAGAGTGTGTTTGTGAGTGAATGACATCACTCCCTCCAACACATACCAGCAGCCACAAACCAACCAGTACTGGAGCTTTGAGGTTGATAAATATTTGAGAATAATTAAAACCTTAAGCCAGTACACAGCCAATAGTTGTTTTGGAATTAACACCTGGCAACGATTCGCTCAGTTTGGCTCAAAGACATTAAAACTAACAGTTCTAGAGCAGTAAGCTTTAATAAGGTTGCTATAAACTATCAAATACTCATAAAACCATTCAGCCTGAATCAAGAAAAAGGTCCAAATGCACAGAACATACCATCCAGCCAACACAATATGTATGTCTGCACTGGCTGCAATGGCCTTCTGCATACAGTATGTGCACGTTGGATGTATTTATGATAATCACCCGACTGTTTCCTGAAGCTCTTTCCAAACAGCTACGGGATTCATTCACATGCTTTGTGTGTGCATGGAGCTGTAGTAAAGGACTAGACCGCTATAAAGAGTCACCACATTAGCTACAAAAAGACAAAAAGACCACAGAGACACAAAACGAGTACGAGCGGGTCTTTAACCTCTAGAGTCCTGAGCTTTGGAAACCCAAGCTGTGCGGTCCTCATATGAGGACGCAGGGACTCTAGAGGTTAAGAGTGACACTGTATATGAACAGTGGAAAGAGGAGTCTTTTTTTATTGCATCTCCTGAACCACAAACACAACTGCAAAAGAGCAAGAACCTGTGTGCTACTAACATTTGCATGCTAGGCTAAGTATTCCGTCCTAAGGTAGTTACTTAACCTCTCTTCTGAGGCCAAGGATGAATTGTCATGTCATCGGCCTGGATGACAGGATGACTCTCATGCATTCATCCACATCTTATAACCTTTTCTTACTTAAATGTGAAACATGCTGTTTGCATAACTCTGCACGTCACTTGTCCAAATGTTTTTCTACTGTATGCACTGATCTTGTTGATTAATTAACAGCTTCTTAAACTGCTGCGCCCACACACACACACACACACACACACACACACACACACACACATATTTCCACGCAGCAATAGTGAAAACACCTGAACCCCGTTAGTAAAAACAGTCTGGTCCTGTCCCTGCTGAGTCAGGACCCCATCCATATGACTGACCAACACACAGGTTTCCCCTTCTATCCTCATCTTTCTCTCATCCTACACAAACTTCCTGTGCCAGATTAACTCCGTTTTCATTCCAGAGACATGCTGCAAACACACACAAACACAGGCTAACCTGTGTATCCCGAGCACACACGTACACAACTTCCATGCTCTACAGTTGTGTCCTCACTTCCTCTGATGCCCGAGGTGTCAGGCCTTTAACTGGCCACTCCTCCTTCTCAGGGCAAACGTGCTAAATCAAAACGCACTATTCTGCATGTTGGCATTCCCTCAGTCTCTGCCTACAGGGCCTTAAAAGAAAGAAAGAGGCCTGAATCTCTCACCTGCCTAAAACAGACACAGGAAACAGTATAGGACACCTGCATCAAAAACTAGGAGAAAGGAGGGAGACACAGGAAACCTGATGAGTGTACATGCGCATGTCCAGGGCAGAGAGCATGACCACCACAGTGCTGCTGCAGAAAGTCACAAGTCAACAACTTCCTGCACTTCCTTTGCACTCTGTATGGTGGAAATATGAGGCCAACACAAAAAAAGCTTGCAGTATCATGCACAGATACCACACTAAAACTAAAACATGCAACATGAGAGCAGCACAGAACCCACTGCACCTCTTCAACATGGCCCCTCACAGCAGAGCCAAACTGGACTACTGGCTTCAGATTGCCAGGTCAAACTGATTGGGTGGGCTGTTACAATTTGTCCCATTAGGGTGGTTTAATATGGTTTAATACAAACAGCTTCCAGTGAGAGAGGGTTGTTGGCAGCGAGCTAAATCACTGCGTGAAGCCAAAGGTACAGATGCAGCCAGGTGCTGCGTCACTGTAGTGTAGATGATCAATAGTTGGACAAGCAGCACTGGCAATGATGCACAGCTCATGCACGGGATTAAAGTAATAAACATTCTTATTGCTTGATTTACTACTTTAGTACAACTGTACATAAGAATCATTTCTACTAACATAACTAATCAGACATGACCTGGATCCAAGTATTGATTACTGAATGGGCCTCATGGGGCACAGGAGTCAAGGAGCTGCTGGTCCAGAGCATCTATATGAAGTGTCAATTATTAATATTTCTTGTTTGAAAGTCCCAGCGCACAGCAAAAAGACTACAGAGACACAAAACTATCCCAAAGTGACACAATATGACCACATAGGCACTAAAAGACTACAGAGAGATGCAAAATGACCACTAAGAGACACAAAAAGGCCTTTTTGTGAGAACTGAATTCAGCGAGTTTACATGCGGATACATGAATACCTACACACCTCCATGGTGCATGACTTGTAACATCAGTTACAACAGCAGTTTCATGTGACCCACTGTCAAATCAGCACAAGATAACAGAACAGAAAAACATCTGAGCTGCCTCCTGAGCTGAGGCGTCCACTTATCAGACACCATCGGCTTGTTGTCTGAAAACAACACAAAGTCCCACAGCTGTGAGTTGCACAGAGAGCTGTTCTTCCCATCCCTGGAGTTACTGACAGATCAGACAAAACTAGCCTGGGCTGATGAGGCTGATCAGAGATCTGTGCCCAGACACTCTTGTCTCTTTTCAGAGCCACTTGTTCGTGAACAAACTCTCCGGGATCATTTTCAAACTGGTGGAAACTTGAACACGGGGCTATGCTTTTACAGAACGGTGGTTCCCAAGCTGAGGCTCAGGGAGCTGCAGGACGGCACTGATTATTTCACCTCACTCCGCTGATCACACAGTAGTAAAGGCGGCGTTTCTGCAGTTACATTCAAGAACAGGAAGCTCCTCCTGAGCCGCTACTACAGGCCTCGTACTGAGATTCTTTGTCAGGCCCTCAGATATGTCTCCTTGACACTAAATCTTATCAAAGAGGGATTTTTGGGTTTGCATGTGAAGGTCCTTCACATGCAAACCCAACACCAATTTGTGCCAGATACCACAGCTCTGTGGCCACACTAGTGAATCTGCAGCCAGCATTTCATTATTAGCAGCAGTTTACACATCACGTTATACAATTACAGTGTTACTTCCTAGGCTGCACGCACACAACAAAACGTACTTACTTCAAAAGTGATCGATCGATTGTCCAGGGTATAAAATGCTCATCATTATTCCCTGAAGCCTCATTGAACATACTGTATTCTAACTGCTTCGATTTGTCTGACCAACTGTCAAAAACCCAAAGATGCCGTGAGTCACTCGGGCACAATGTGACCATACGTCGTTTGGCTTTCAATCTATGTCACTTATTTAACTTTACTGTTCAGTATCATAGATGAAACTGTGTATAAATGCAAAAGAAATCAACATGTGAAAATCAATTTTTCACATTTTCACTGTATAAAACTCTAAAGAATAGCGCAGCACCAAATAATCTGAACTCAGAAAAATGGAACAAAGGTCTCTTGTTTCACTTTCAGGTCAGTGCCAGCGTTCACCCTCTACACTCTGCTCCCTCTTTTATCAGCTCTTTCAGGTATTTTCTGGCTCTCCAGCAATAATGTGCAGTATATTGGCACAGAGGCTCCAGCTCTGTAGTTCAAGAGCAATGAAAATGTCCATTTTTTGATGTATCAAACGATGCCAGAACTACAGTAACTGATGAAGTAACTGCAAACAGAAGTACTACAGTACAATTTTTTCCTGCGAATTGCAGTGGAGTAAATGTATCATCAATTAGAAATGACTAAGTGCAGTACAAGTACCTCCGACGTGCACTTTAGTACGCGCACTGTTACACTGATTATCGAGGCCACTTGCCGTGTGCAGTTCAGAAGATGCTTGTAGGAGGAAGCAGAACAGGAAGTATCTGAGAAGTGAGCTGTCCTAATTTTAACTAATCATCGAACATTTTAGCCAAAAACCAGAACATTCCGCCCAGTTTCGTGCAGCTTTGTGAATGTTTCATGTGCACTGTGTGCACGGTGGAAATGCAGCTTTGTTTTCTGACTTGTCTGACCAGAGGCCCGGAGTGAGACACAAAGAGGAGTGCGACATTAATCAGTAGTAAACAGTGAACTGAAGTGTAAGAAGCTGTGCAGCCTTTATAGAGGCTAAGCTAAAAGCTAGCAGCTGTACCTGGTCGGCCAGTTTGAGGACAGCCATCTCTGGGTCAGCTGCTCATCCGCTCCCTCCGACACCGCAGCACCAAGCCCGGAGCGATGCTGCGCCCGAGCCCCGGCTCCTCCTCCCCTTCTCTAATGTATATGGCTTCCTGTAGTTCTCTAGCAGATACGCAGGTTGATGAGGGTGGTGATGATGAAGGCCGGGCCGAGTACCAGGGCCATCAGCACCGCTTCACTGCGGCGTCGCTGCTGAGCCGAGGCGGTCGCTCGGAGGCGCACTGTGGCGGGGGAGCAGACCCACCGGTGGAAACAATCCGCATTTATGGCTGTTTCTGCTGCGATTTGTGCTGCTTCTGGGGCTTCTGCTGCACGGAGATTCCCAAGCGTCCCTCCGAGCCATACACCGCCTGCAAAGGGGTCCCTCCTCCCCGGTGTGCAGAGCACAAACCTCCCGGAGCAGCGGCAGGCGGCTGAAGTCAGCTCTCACAGGAAGTCGGTGCCCGTCTCTCCTCTCAGATGCAGAAGTGGAGACGCTTCCTCAGCATCAACAACAAGCTGCAGCCCTCCTCGCTGCTGCCACCCACTGGACACACACACAACTGCAGCATCCACAATGAACGACGAAACTGCAGGCACACAAAAACGAAAAATGACTTAATTAGAAATAAATGACTACATTAATGCATAAAAAATACAGAAATAAATAAGTAAAATAATAAATAATTAAATAAATGCATAATTAAAAGAAAAAATACATAATTTTATGCTAAAATAAATATTTAAAAAAAAAATTAAATGCATAAATATATAATTAAATGCATTTTTAAATTGTTATATGTCTACATTTCTACAAAGGTAATTTTCTTTTATTTATTTCTGCATTTCTACAATTATTTATTTCTGTATTTCTGTATCTGTATGCTAATGAGGTGGGTGGCTCTAATCCCACCCTAATGCAGGATTGGCTGCAGAAGTTTGATCAATTAAGTTCTATTGCTTTCCCCTTGCTGACAGAGCTCCCTGGTGCACAGGACTGGTGCTGTTGGCTTTTTACAAAGCCAAAGCTGAACTTGTTGACATTTCTGTTTTGTTCCACTCGTCTATGAATGGCAGTTTTTTTGCGAACAGTTGCAAATGGTTTAAGATCACTAGCAAACGACTTAGACAACCATGCACTCAATGACTATCACCAGTTTCGTCTGGAAGGATTAATGGATAACTTGGCTCAGATAAATGCATATATTGATGTGGAAGTTGATCCAGAAGTCTTAAACGGTCTTCATGAAGCAACCCACCAACTTTACATCCTCTCAGAGATACATGAAGGAACTGCAGGACGTCCATCGTACTTTCTACCCCCCAATATAATTGAAGCTCACCTCCTCTGGGGGCACACGGCGCGGGACATCGCACAGCTGTTTGGAGTGTGTGAGCGAACTGTTCGTCAGAGGATGGCCCAGTGTGGGATAAGGTAAACGTACTACACATAGGCCTTATTGTTTAAATTTGTTTTGTCAGTGTTTTCCTTTATTGTATTTATTCTTGTTTTTTTTTTTAATGGCAACAGTAGCTCTATCTTATTCTTTGTAAGGCCATTAGCTTGCATTCTGAAATCACGTTAGAAAGACGTGGTTATAAACGCTAAGCAATATTATATCGCTCCGAATTTTCAGCCTGCTTTGAGCATCTAATGTTAATCAAACTTTTTGCTGACTGAACTGGTGTCTAGTCTCCCTATATTAGTGACAAACTGAGCTTATGTCCTTACAAGTAGAGATGTGGTGCTGCATAAGTTCATACGGTGGTAGGTGGTTGCATGCAAAACAGTGAGCAGTCAGTATCTTCGGTTGTTTAAATACTCGTGCATTGAATCAGTCTCTTCTGTTTGTCAAAGAATCTGGAACCCAACAACTTTATGAAGTATAAAATTATGTGAAACTGACGTAAAACCATTTAAATACAACTACGTTGTGCCGACATGATTCTGTCACCTTCATAAACCCCAAAATGTGAAAGATATTAGGTTATTTTAAATCAGCGCCCTGTCCTTAAAAAGCAGGGTGAAACCTCACATATGATGATTTCCAGTGACATTTAGATGATTTCTCCAGTAAATGGTAGCAGGCTTTAGATTCAAACCACACATGCAGCAAGCAGAAGTTGGGTTTACAAAGCTCCAGACAGCACAGGTTTAAAATAATCTACACCTTAAAATCTTATACCTGAGCTCATGACAGAGCAACAGACTTCCTGTGATAAATGTGTTTTGCTTATACTGTAAGAAAGGTGACATTGCTTGTTTTTTCTTTTTTTTTTTTTTTTGATGATCAAGAGTTCATGATCTATTAACTTCACTGGTGGACAA
>NW_018128111.1:45471-46446 GCF_001952655.1 Monopterus albus | reverse complement strand
TTGTGGATACAAAATGATGGTTGGGCACCTGAATGCACAAGGCATCCACATACAAAGTAAGTGATCCTTCAGTTTTTCAGGATTCATTTCCCAACATGTTGGGATTTGGGTTACTTTCTGACTTACTCACAATGTGTTAAAGAATCTGCTTTATTAAGTGCCAGACTGGATTTTGATCTAGTTGTGGATGTACTGCTAGATTAATGATTAGTTTACTGTACTTTTTTTGTTGAGTGTGTCATATCTTTGTTTTGTCTTTCATTTTAAGGACAGCATGTCCAGGAGTCCATGTGGTGTGTGGATCCTCATGGAGTTTTGATGCGTACCCTTCAGCTGAACCCACAGAGGCGCAGGAAATAATTTCCAGGTTGCAAGCGAGAGCAGACGTCTTTACTGCTCCTCTTGTCTGTTCTACGATTTTTCACATCTTCTACATTGTCAAGTCTTTGAACAAATTCTACAACTACTAAAATGCCTCCAAGAGGGAAAAGAGCTAATAAATCCGAAGCGAGCGAGGATGTTGAGGCTGAAGAAGATTCTATTTCAGCGGCGCAAGTAGCTGAGATGTTGAATCAGCAGAAGCTGTTGTTCACTGCGCTTATGTGCCAACAGCATGATAGTTTCCAAGACTTTGTGAAACTAATAATGGAGAGAAATAACAAGAGACTCGACGACATGACCAAAGAAATGCAGGAGATAAAAACGAGTTTGCAGTTTACCCAGCGAGATGTGGACGCGATTAAAGCGGCCGTGGGGGTGCAGGAAAAACTTGCCGAAGACACTAGTCAGGACATCTACAAAACCCGAGAGAGTCTAATAACTATTACGTATAAAATGGAGCAATTGGAAGCACAGTCCAAGCAAAAAAACCTGATCTTCGAGGGAATCAAGGAGTCAGCTGGAGAAAGCTGGATGGAAGCGGAGTGTAAGGTGAAGGAGATTTTACAGGACAAACTGCAAATTCATCAAGATATA
>NW_018128111.1:44773-45349 GCF_001952655.1 Monopterus albus | reverse complement strand
CAAACATTCTGCAGCAAGCAAAGAAGCTTAAGGGAACCAATATTTACATCAACGAAGATTACCCCGAGTCTGTGAGGAAGAGAAGAAGAGAGTTGATGCCGATGTTAAGAGCGGCTAGGGAGAGAGGAGAAATCGCATTTCTGCGATACGACAAACTGGTGACCCGACCTTGGAATCAGGATCTTGGACCCATGACCAGCACGCCGAGACAAGGAGAGTATGATGGGGCCGCTGGACCCTCAGCGGTCTGAAGAAACAGGCAGGTATGTAGACATCTGTGATGGCAGATGAGCTTTGGAACCAACAACAACAAGCATGACCCATGGACGAAATGAGGCAAGTGATTTGTTACAGAAGTTAGTAGTTTTTGAGGGACTGGATCTGGAACTGAACACATTTGGAGACACTGAAATTCATTATCATGAACCGGACGATGGCTTTGACCCTGAAAAAAACTTTTTCAAGAACTTTGAAAATAACTGCAAGTATTACACGGATGAGCAGTTTAACAGCAATGTCAGCAGCAGTCTAAGCAAAGATGCCCAGACCTCCCTCTCTCCAGACACTTCCTCCAGC
>NW_018128111.1:37816-40811 GCF_001952655.1 Monopterus albus | reverse complement strand
AAGCATAATACTGATGGTTTTGCATGTCTAAAATAACTGCAAGCTCAGTGCTTTCCAGTCATGTTGGGCATTTTCCCAAATCATCTGTCACCATTTCCCCCTTTTTTAGGTCATTTCTATGAAAATTAACTTGCAGAGACTTCAAGACAACCATATTTGAACAGAGCTTGCTTATGCAATATTAATACAATTTGCCAGAGGGTTGAGAACCAAACTAATTTAAGTGTTTTTGACCTAATGGAAGTAAGATACTATAATTTATTGTACAGCAGCATAGGATTACCTGTGGTGTGCACAATAAATCAGACATTCTTGGAAAGAGAAGGGGAGTCGTGTCTTTCCTTTCTGTTAGCAGAGGCCAGATCAGTGTCTCTTTCAAACCTCCTCGTAATTGCTTGATTTGCCTGGAGGTTCTTCCCAGGACCTGCAAAATAATTTGCAACAGAAAAGCCCAACAGCCTTACAATCCGTAAGCTGACAGCCAAATAAGTATGTTAATAAACTCATCAGCATCCACCTGTAAGGTATTTCATAAAAAAGCCACAATGTTAAAGACAAAATCTAGTTCTACATCCAAACTTCAACTCTGATTAGTCAGGCTGACATGACCATACTGGACTGTTAGGTCTAGAATGCTCACAGCATGGAGCAGCAGTTTTTCCAGCAGCCATCTTCTGTTCTGTGATGTGACTGGAGGCAGATCCCAGGACAGAGCCAGCTCAGTGATTATCATCTTTTCTTCAGATGATAATTCTGTGGTACCATCCAGCTAATAATATACATTTGAATTCATTCTTGATGTCTCAAGACTTACTCTTTCATACATACATATTCAAATTTGATGCAGATACTTTGGATTAGACCTCTTATCAATCATACACTTAACACCACTGACTGGTCTTAAAATGAATTGAAAATAACATTTTATTTTCATTTTACTTGTGATCACAAGCCAGGCCTCTCAATCAGCAACCTGTTAAAACCATATTTACTCAAAGGATGATCAATTTTACCCCCAAACGTACAGTAATAATTTTTTTATTATCCTTGCACCGCATATTATCAATAAGATCTACTTAAAAAATGTATCATACCAATTTGATAGTCTCACAGATGTCAAGGTTAGCCTTGTTACTCTTCTCCCTCCATGTGTGTATCGGCCAAACAGTCTTGCAACCTCAGCTGGGATTATTAAGGAGGACAGGCTAAAAGTTAATCAATAAAGTAATACCAACTTAAAGACTATGGTTACAAGGTAAACACGGTATGTTAGCTAACACGAGCATAGTCTGTGTAGAATGATACACAATACACCACTGGCTACTGATGATAGCTTATTAATTGAATCCATAAATGTCACAAGCTGTAAAGGGTAGAAACATACCATCCACTGGATGTCTGGGTGTCCCGCTGTTTGACGGCGGCAAAGATGAACTTGGTGCGGTCATGATTCCTGGTGCTGCAAAACAGTGAGCAGTTAGTATCTTCGGTTGTTTAAATACTCGCATTTGAATTTGTAGTATTTAGCTAATGTTAAACAACTGCCTTTTCTAATTAAACTTAAAATATATACATAAATAACTTACAGTTTTCAAGCTGGCTAGCTACATCCCGTAGCAGGTATGCTAGAGGCCTCCCTGTCGAAGCCATTGGCGGCGCCGCTCAGTTTCCCTCCGAGAGAAGATGAGCTTGGTTTACGCGCTTGTACAAGCACTACTTGCTGGGAGTTGTTTGCTTCTGTCTGGCGCTCCCAGTTTACCAATCCTGCTTTAGAGTGGGGTTAGAACCATAGACATAATATACATAAACGCCGCATTGAGCCTTGAATGAGACGTTACCGTAGGCGCCATATTGGAAGCAAAAGCCAAATTATGGTCTTTTTTTATTTGCAGACTTTATTCTATTTCCCATTACACTACTGGTTAAAAATCACTGGACATAAAAACAATTAATCAAAATTTGTTAACTGTAATCGTCAGTGCTTTAATTCCCATAGACATCTACATTTCAGGAACTGGTATAGACAGATGTAATAATCAATATTTAACTGTTATTTATTATCACAGTAACAGCATTACAAAAACTGGTAGCTGTAAACACTAATGAAAACATCAGAAAAGTACATATGTCGGTTTGGTTCCTACCTTTGTGCTAAATATATAAGGAGTAGCTAACATTTTTTAATCATCAAACGTGGCACATGTTGGTTTTGGTTCCTATAATGGTTCCTAAACATATTTATGCGTGTGTGAATGGGTAAATGTCAGGAAATCACTTATAATATGTCATAGAAATGTGGTTTATAAAGTTCAGTCCATTCACTTGTATTGTATCACGGGGCAGAACACCACTTCCAATATGGCGCCTACGTTGACGTGTCGTAGCAGCGGGCCAACCCACTCAACGCGGCGTCTATGTATATTATGTCTATGGGTCTCCCATCAGACTCCTGCTCTAGTAACCGCGAGAGTCTGTGAGATCGCGAGTACACGTCAGATCCTGTGAGATCTTGCTTTTAGTTGCAGGAAGCTGAAACTGGAAGCGCCACACGCAGATGTACAACATGGATTTCGTTAAGCAGGACCACTGCACAAATGGGATTAAAGAGAATCAGGACCACGACTACAAGAGCGCAGTAAAAGAGGAGAACCAGGACCAGGATTTCATCAACCAGGACCACTACAAGGGCGAAATGAAGGACGAGAATCACGATCCTGATTTCATTCACCAGGCGCACTATGTAAGTGAAATAAAGGAGGAGAACCAGGAGTCCGATTCTCTCGATCACGACCACTACAACAGCGCAATGAAGGAGGAGAACCAGGACCAGGATCTCATGGACCAGGCCGACGACAAGAGCGGAATGGATGAGGTGAACCAGGACCCGGACCACCGCAGCAACGAGCCCGCGCAAAGGAACAAAGCGGACTCGTCCTCAGGTCCCAGCGACCAACAGGTCAGTGTTCAGAACTTAATAGATGAAAGATCAAAACCA
>NW_018128111.1:37094-37665 GCF_001952655.1 Monopterus albus | reverse complement strand
GTCCTCAGATCCTGAGCTCTGCCGTCTGTCTGGACGACTGCCTGGTCAGATCCAAGTTCTGTCTTCTGAGCTCCTCACTTTGTTGCTGTGCTTCAATGTTTTACAGGCCTAGACATTTCTGGGAAGCTGCTGCTTCAGTCTCTCACTGCACTGAGTCAGTTTGGACTGCTGCTCTGCAGTCTGAGCTTCTGCATCACCCTGCTGTTTATTTGTGGCCTTGTTCTGAATCTTGTCTCTCCCTTGACACAGAAGTTCAAACTCGGTCTGCAGCTTCTTTTATCAGCTCTATTTTCCCACGTCCTCGATGGTTTCATCAACATCTGTAACAGCAGCTGCATCATGAACACAGACAGCTGCTCCATCAGCACTTTTCTACCTGCCCAGTCCTGCGTTTCTTTGCTCATTTAAACATCAGCTTCAACTTTCCTCTCTGTGAATGAGCCCAGGCCAAATAATGTGTGAACGTGAAGATGCAGACTTTTCTCATGGATATCAAAGTTATGACAAATCATCTCAGTCACGCTGTTCACACTGAGGCGTATCCATCACTGTGACATGTTTCTCTATCTCA
>NW_018128111.1:28601-36959 GCF_001952655.1 Monopterus albus | reverse complement strand
GTGTGTCGGAGGGAGCAGCCGCTTCACTAAATTATTCAGAGCTGATTTTCTAGCACAGAAACATGACATGTGGATGGCTAACACTCAGGGTGATGCTGAGACAGGGACTGGTTACAGTTTGAGTGACATTTCATTTGAGCAGGACAAGACCCCTTCTAGGAGTTTTGGGTCAAATAAGGAGGATTTATTTTCTACTAACAGCAACTGTTAATGTCAACACACTAAATCCAGGTCTCTTACTCTGTGTCAGAGGGTCCAGGTCTGAAGTTTAGAGGTGCTTCTTTGGACTGGTCACTCTTCATAGAGGGACAGCTGGGTCCTGGAGACTCTGGTCTGTCCTGGTCTTCCTCCATCGTGGGAGGGGCCACAGTTACAGGAGCTGCTGCTGCTGCACAGGGATTAGTTACAGCTCAGTTCACTGGACGCTTTGGCTTCCCAGTAACAGCACCAGTAGCAACCTCTGTTCTGGGAATCAGTGCTGCTGGGTTCAGTGCAGAACAAAGAACAGTGTCACGATTCGGTTCCGCTGCTTCCTGTCAGGCTTTTATTTTGACGTTACTTCCTGTTTTTGTTTCACCTTAGTTTCGGTCTTTTTACGTTCTTCATCACTCACATTTGTTTCACCTGTTTCATTATTGTGTGTGTTACCGGCGCCAGCCCTAGGGGAAGCTGGGCAGTAGCAAGTGGCACACAGTCAGCGTGGTACTGTGTTGCCTAAATGTGTGTGTTCAACTATGGCTGTGGATAAGGAGAGAGGACATGTTAACCAGGCCATAGCTTGTTTAATTCTGAGGCCGTGCCTGCACTTAATCTCTCCCGTCTCCACAGTGTGATGTTCACTTATCAAATCATTCACTAACAGAGATTTGGACAAGAGAGATCTGATATTTAATAGACCACATTTGATTGTCCTATTGTTTGGTTCTATAAGAGGAGTCCTCTTCATTTTAATTAGGTTATTATGAATAACTCTTCTTGAGTTGGTTTGTGGTTTATATAATTTAGGGGGTGGGGGCAGACACAGTCTCTATGGGGTACTGGGAGTTTTGGGCGCGTAACAGGTAACACATGGTGGAAGCGTTTTGTGCACGCATCTCACGCTGCAGATAGAAATCCATGATACCAGATGAGTCCGTCCACACTGAGTCCTGTAGAGCCCTCGTTGCCAGGCTGCTGTTTAAACCACATGAATCCTGTTGTTTTCTGATTCTTCTAGTTTCTGTTCAACGCACCGCTCATGTCTCGTCCTGTGCGTTTTACCAGTAAGACTGCGCCTCTGCGTCGTGGTCTCAGCTCTCGGTTGTCACAATTTAGGTTGGACAATAAACTCGTCCAGATTTCTAGATATGAGCCGCACCATCCACAGTGGGATGGATGTGGTTTCTGCTAATCAGAGCAGGTTTTCCCCAGTAGAAGAAGGTCGGATTAACACTCAAAGTGCCTCGGCCTTCGGTTTCCCGCTGTTGACTCAACATGGAGTCTCAACTCTTGTCCTGTTCCCTGTGTTCTCAGGTACCTGGGTCACCTGATCACGGTGGCTCCGCCCCCCTCCATTTACAGGTAATCACCTGAGTTTACCGGGGTTGGGAGCACAGCATGTTTGTGCACAGATCAGACCGTCACTGCTGTCATGACTCCAGACTGTCAGTCAGTTCATGTTAAACCTGGGAAACCTTGAAGCTGCACAGATCCAGTAAACTCACGTGGTTATTGGCTGAGTCCTGAGGCTCAGCTGACGACTTTATATTCACAGGTGTTCCTAATAATCTGACCTGCTCGTGTATGAAAATGGGGAGGGCAAAAAGTTTTTCCAGATAGCATCTGTTCAGTATTCTTCAGTGGCAGAGGTACTCAGGTCCTTTACTTCAGTAAAAGAAGTAGTAGTTTCAAGAAGAAGTAGTTTCATCGAGAGTTTCTTGATGAAAACCACAGACACACTCTGAAGTGTTGGGTAGAAAACCTGAGTGCTCACATGGTGTTGGAGGAGACTCGACAGGTCAGACTGACGACAGGAAACAAGTGAGTCTGAGGTGAATTTGAATTTACCCCCCCCCCCCCCTTCATGAAATGACTGTTTACTGAAGGATCTCCATTGATTAAACACAACAGCAGCTCTGAGCCTACTTTATAAGAAGGATGAAGGTTTAAAGCTGGAAGGAGGAGAGAGCTTTGTCTTCCTGTTCAATAACATGTGATGGACTGGGTGTGTCCAGTAGGTGGCGCTGCTCCTCCAGTTTACATGGAGAGAAACTCAGGGCTGCTCAGTCAGACCGAGTCTGAGTCTGGTTTCTAGTTTCACTCTGTCTGTGCAGCTTCACTCAGAAAACAAACATAGACGTGTTCAGGTCTTATTTAAAGTCTGTGTTTGCAGACAGACTCTCACTGACTTTGCTCACACTGACGGCCCCTTTGTTGTCACCACCTTCACTCAGATGAAGCCTGACATTGATCTTCATAACACTTGACCTTTTCTAAAACCAGCCTGATGAGTTTCCTGCTGTGTTGTTGTTGGTGAGTTCTCATGGTCGCATGATTTCTGAGAATTCAGGACAATAATGAAACTGAAAGTTGAGAGCAGACACACAGACTGAGTTTCTCACTGAGGAGGACTGAGCATGCTCAGTGCTGGTAGGTAGGTAGGTTAGACCTGGTCAAGTAAAACAGTGAGTCCCTGTACAGGAACATTCCCAGACATGCAGTAACTTCAGGCCCTGTGTTTGTCTCCACATCCTCTGGTCACAGTGCAGCAGGAGGGAAAATATATCCACAAAGCCAGATATAGTCCAAAAATTCCACTTTTACAATGGCACTAGTGGATGTCGGGCAAGCTGACACGAAATTATGACCATTTAAGGAAATCCTTAAAGTATAATACTTTATTTTGTTAGGAAAAAGGTCTCGCAAGTGAGAGTTTGGGAGACAAATAAACCAAGTAGCTTCTGCAAAGAAGTATTAGAACATATGTACACCTCATTCTTTTAGCTTTAGGTCACATCTAAAATGATGATTCACTGTTGTTACATTGTAGATAAGTCAGAAAACAAGGAAAAGTGCCATGGGCTCTTTAATGAAAGATGAACATCTTTTGACTCTGGTCTAGTTCCAAACTGAGCTTTCATTCTGTTCCTTGCTGCCTTCACATCTTGTCAGGGTTGTTGTTACAGTGTTTGTAATGTTGGAGCCATGATGTGTTTTACTGATGTGTACTGTGGAAACCTGATCTGGGCCAGTAAACGACAGGCTCACACCAGTGAGGATTCCTCAGTCTTTTGAAAAAACACTCAAAGTCTTTTCCGTCTGAAGCAAAGCATAGGATTTATTACAAAAAGTCACAAAAATCTCTGTTTCTGGCTCATGAAGCAGAACAGAGAACATACAAACCTGGCACAGAAAGGCCGCAGGTCGGCCCAGGCTCGAACCTTCATGCTGTGAGGCGACAGTGCTAATCACCACGCCGCCCAGTCTAGGGATATGAAGTCAAAATAAAATGGGTAAAACCAAACTGACTGAGCAAACTGGCCAAACTGACACAAAAGGGGAACATACTATAAACACTGGACGATCAGGATCAAAGTTAAAAATCAACTATGAATACAACAGCAAAGCACAGTTATCTTTATCAGTTTTCATAAACCTGGAGCCTGCAGGCTATAAAACCCATCTCATCTGATAAGGAGCACGTTCAGCTGAACTTTGTCCTTTTTATCAAACACACCTTTATCGTCTGTGGAGCTGTCGACTCTGGAAAGAGTCAGAGCTACACTTTGGACACAGATCACATGATTACACAGAAATAAGGTGTGTGTCTCTGTCTCTCTCTCTTTCATGCACACACAGATGGTGTGTGTGTGTGTGTGTGTGTGTGTGGTGGGCTGGGAATCGAACTGGTAACAGCAGCAGAAAATTAAAACAGGGTAATTAAAACAAATTAAAGAACAGACATAACAAAAGAGAGCAGAAACAGAAATGATTCAGACATAATGATAATGAAACAGGGTTATCAGCAGGAGACCAGATCCAATCCTACAGAGGCAGCACAACTACAGTCTCTAATCCACCAGGCAGCAGTGACAGTTACCATTATGTGACATCTGCCGTTTGCTCAGCTCCTCGGTGCTTCTGGGACCACAGTCGTGTCATTATGTAAATCTGTGTGTTGTTGCATCGTTATGGCCAGTTTGTCGTTTCCTAGAGTCTGAGCAGGAGGGAGCATTTAGATGTGAAAGAGAAGACTGCAGTGCTCACATGCTGGACACAAAGTAGTCCCTGTCCTTCAGACAGGATGTAGTCCAGGTCTAGGTGGGTCACTGTGGACGTAGCTGCTACATTAGGTGGGCTTAGTGTCCAGCAGATGGTCCGGGGACAGGACATGGCCACTTGTTTTTGTGGGCTTCACTCCATCCTCAGCTGTAGTTTAAGGTGCACAGACCTGAGTCCTGGCAGGGCCCTGGGCTCACACCTGTGTTATCTGGTGTTCAGGTGACCACAGATCAGACCTGGGCATTTTACGGCCCACAGGCCACTTTGGGCGTCCCTGTCCGGCCCGCGTGAGGTCCATCAAATCAGAACATGAATGAAAAAAGTTCACGGGTGAACTTAAGACCCCCGACCTACCGGGTGAGAGGCAGGTGATGTTGGCCAGCTAACCCTCAAAATGTCAAGTTATCGTTGGTTCGACCCTCCAACACAGTTCAGGTTTCTCCCTTGTAAAAATTAATTGCCCACCCCTGCCACAGATCAAACCTTATATGCTAAATAAATAACAAAACCATGTGACAGATTAAGATTCATAACATGTTCCAACCGTTGAACTTACACAGTTCTAATGACAGTGTTTGTCTGTGAAGTACTTCAGTCAACTACTGGTTGTTTTTCAGGTGATTTATAAGTAACATTTGATTTGACATGAGTTTTGGAGTCTGTCTTGGTTTAATGACTCAGCCCCCCCACCCCCCCATTACCTACTTTATCTGCAGAAGGTCCAAGACGACCTGGTCCCTCTTTAGCTCCAACTCTACCAATGTTTCCAAAGACGTCGTCTACAGACATGTCTCTAAACCTGTGTGACCCTGTGACCACGACCTGTGTTGACCTGCACGTCTGAATGACACGTTTCTCAGTAGGCGGTTGATCTGTCTTTTGTGTGTTTGTGCAGGTAAACTACAGGTAAACCTCAGAGCTGTGGGCAGTTTCTCTACCTGCATGTTCTTTATCTGTATCTTCTGTTGGGCATTTCACATGGGACAATTACAGAAGGAAAACAGAAAGTATGAGATCGATGAAGGGAGGAGACACAGTGTTTCTGTGAAGTCATGTGACCACAGAGCGCCCTTCCTCCTGCTGATATGAAACCTGTGAACACTGATCCTCTCTGCTCTCTCTGTCCTCAGAATCACTGAGCCGCCTGAAGCCGACGACACAGGTAAGATCACTTTGAAACAGGAGGGATCAGATGGTTTCAGACGTCAGGATCAGGAGATGAAAAGATTCAAAATAAAACTTGAAGTGATTCACTAACTAATTGTTTCATTAATTAAGTACATTCTTCTGATAGATGTGTAGTGGTTCAAGTTAATATGTACTATGTAATGAAAAACCATCAGAGTGGGTAGATTACACACAAACAGTACATTTATAGCTAGAGTTAAAAGATGCTTACATAACTTGGGCATAACTTCAGCCTTGTGTGAACTGTTCCTGTATTGTAAAACAAGCAGCTTTGATGCCAACACATTCTGTAAGCACATAAAATTTAACAACAATAGCAACATGTAACCGGCAGGTTGGCCACGCCTATACCGCCAGGTGAGCAATTTGTTGTGTTGATCACAGATATAAATACCACAGGACAGGAGTGCCAAAAATGACTGACTCTTTGACAATTCTCTTATTTAATACTTTTATCTGCAGAGACGGTGATTCTGTTCCCTATCTTTCATTGACGACCACTGACTGAACTGTTCGCCGCCCGGCCGCAAACGTCACCTTCTTCACCTGTGGAGCTGCAAAGTGAACAGCGAGGACTGAGCGCGCTCAGTGCTGCTCTGCTCAGCCCCGGCCAACTCCTGCAAACAGGTAAGAGCAACAACCAAGGGACACACAGCAAGGAAAAAAAGACCCCTCATTAACTGAGAAGGAGAAAAAGTACTTTTATCTAATTATAGCAAAAGTCCTCAGTGGACCTGCTGGTCCAGGAGCAGATGTCTGAATTGTTGCATGGTGTTTTGTGATGTGTCTTTGTCTCTGCTCACAGACCCGTCCTGATAAACGGCAGCAGCCTCTAGTACCTGTTCAACTTCTCTGCAGACTTTGGACTAAGCTTCCTTCAAATGGGCCAGAAACACAGCAAAAGACATAGCAGTAAATATCCTCCTAGTTTTTCTAAAAAAGATGCAGCTTTATTCATCAGGCATTTTGACCAAGATGGACCCAGGATGGAACGGATCATATATGAGCTTCAAAAGATCTCTGTTGACAAAATAAACATAACAGACAAATCCAAAGCAACAACAACGCTAGGAGCTGTTATTACGGGAACCGGAGCTGTATTGGCACTGGGTGCAGCTCCGTTCACTGGAGGCTTGAGTTTAGCAATAGCTGGAATTGGAGCAGCAAGTTCTGTTGCTGGAGGTCTCACTATTGCTGGAGGCTCCATAAACGAGAAAACAATGTTAGAAGAATGTCGAAGGAATGTGGACAAATTAACAACAGAGTTCAGGACAATTGTTGAGTCACTGAGGATAGTGCTGACAAATCTAAAGACCGTGTGTGGAGAACCAAGAACATTTTCAGCTACAGACAGTTTGACAGATGTTATTAATGAGTATAAAATGGTTTTGGAAGAGTTTAAAAGAATGAAAGTAGAGCTCCAAAGAATTTGAGGTTTGTTTAATGAAACAGCACATCTCTGGTGTGTGTGTCAGTTGGAAGGAGGCTGTGGTGTGTGTGTGTGTGTATGTATTTACCAAGAACACTGTGTTTTCATAACCTTCTAACTTGTACAGTCGTGGTTCATGGATGTGTCGGGGTAGTTCTTGACAAAGTGTCTACAGTTTGGTTTGAAGTTCATGTTTTCTCTTCTTATAAATGTAGGATTTCCACAATGTTATCATCTGGCTTAACTTAACCCATGACAGTATGACTGGTCAATAACCCTCAGTGCAGTACCTGTAAATATACCTTGTACATATAGAACCTAGACTGTGTATGTATGTATGTATGTACAGGCCTCTATTTATAAGTACTTTTTATTTTTATCTCATTTCCTAATGCACCTTCCTTTGTTTGTTTGCACATTACTTTCTTTACTTCTGTTCTCAGCTTTATATTGTTTACTTGACCACTGGTGCCTTACATAAGGACGTGCACATTGAGAGCCACTGTACCAGAGTCAAATCCTCGTGTGTTCAACACACCTGGCCAATAAAACTGATTCTGAACCTGTAGCTGGATGTTTGCCTCGTCTGTCTCCTGATAAAATGCTGAACACTGATTTAAATAAAATGGTCTGAAAAACTGTACTTTTGTAAACCTGTTTTTTTCCAGTGAAATCACAAAACTCTTCAGTACCAAGCCTAAACGTCTCTCATGTTTGTTTACTGGATATATCAGCAAAACGTTCTCACCCACAGCCAGCGAGTCACGGAGGCAGCTTTTGGTTACATGCACAAATCCATGACCTCACAGTCCTTTTCTAAACTCTGTTTTCTTGTGCTTTAAAAGCACAGGGAAGCAGAGTTGTGCTCCCTCTATACCAATGACTGCACCTCAGGAGACCCCTCTGTAAAAATCCTGAAGTTTGCCAACGACACAACTAGTGATGTGTCATGCGCAAAAGATGCGGCTCTGAGAGCCGATGCTTTATAGTGAATCAGAAGAGCCGACTCGCATCGACTGAGACCCGACTCCCAGTTTTTTTCCTTTCGCTGCTCAGTGCTCAGCCTGAGCTCTGCTCAAGTCAGAACTTTGTTTTGATTGGTCAGCAATGGCATCGCGGCCAATCAGATGTGAGGATATAGGATCATACCATTATGTGAAAACAGAGAGGGGGGCGCTAAGAAGTGGAGCGCCGGCTCCACTGCAAGTTAACTGTCTAACTAGAATCTGTCTGTCAGACAGCGGTGAGGAGAGTGTGTGAGTGCCTCGTGTAGTTGCGTATTGAAACTATGAGTGACACCCGAAAGCGAAGCAGCATCTGGCTGCAGTTTAAAGATACTGGAAACAACAAAGCAGAGTGCCTTCACTGCAAAATGAAAATAACTTTAAGAGCAGGTTCCACCACAAACCTGCATAGACATATCAGAACTGTCCATCCTACAGTGCAGTTAGAGGAGAGAGGGCAAGCTAGCACACCGTCTA
>NW_018128111.1:26285-28113 GCF_001952655.1 Monopterus albus | reverse complement strand
AGGACAGGAGTGCCAAAAATGACTGACTCTTTGACAATTCTCTTATTTAATACTTTTATCTGCAGAGACGGTGATTCTGTTCCCTATCTTTCATTGACGACCACTGACTGAACTGTTCGCCGCCCGGCCGCAAACGTCACCTTCTTCACCTGTGGAGCTGCAAAGTGAACAGCGAGGACTGAGCGCGCTCAGTGCTGCTCTGCTCAGCCCCGGCCAACTCCTGCAAACAGGTAAGAGCAACAACCAAGGGACACACAGCAAGGAAAAAAAGACCCCTCATTAACTGAGAAGGAGAAAAAGTACTTTTATCTAATTATAGCAAAAGTCCTCAGTGGACCTGCTGGTCCAGGAGCAGATGTCTGAATTGTTGCATGGTGTTTTGTGATGTGTCTTTGTCTCTGCTCACAGACCCGTCCTGATAAACGGCAGCAGCCTCTAGCACCTGTTCAACTTCTCTGCAGACTTTGGACTAAGCTTCCTTCAAATGGACCGGACACACAGGAGAAGACATAGCAGAGAATATCCTCCTGATTTTTCTAAAAACGATGCAGATTCATTCATCAGGCATTTTGACCAAGTTAGACCCAGGATGAAAGAGATCATATATGAGCTTCAAAAGATCTCTGCTGACATAATAAACATAAAAAACAAATCCAACACAGTAACAAAGGCAGGAGCTGTTCTTATGGGAATCGGAGGTGTATTGGCAGTGGGTGCAGCTCCGTTCACTGGAGGCTTGAGTTTAGCAATATGTGGAGCTGGTTTTACAGGTTTAGTTGCTGGAGATCTCACTGTTGTTGGAGGCGCCATAAAGGACAGAACAATGTTAGTAGAATGTCAAAGGAAGGTGGACAAATTAACAGCAGAGTTCAGGACAATTGTTGAGTCACTGAGGACAGGGCTGACAAATCTAAAGACCGTGTGTAGAGAACCAAGAACATTTTCAGCTACAGACAATTTGACAGTTGTTATTAATGAGTATAAAATGGTTTTGCTAGAGTTTAAAATAGTGAAACTAGAGCTCCAAACACATGTGATGGTGCAAAGAAATTGAGGTTTGTTTAATGAAACGGCTCCAAAGAATTTGAGGTTTGTTTAATGAAACAGCACATCTCTGGTGTGTGTGTCAGTTGGAAGGAGGCTGTGGTGTGTGTGTGTGTGTATGTATTTACCAAGAACACTGTGTTTTCATAACCTTCTAACTTGTACAGTCGTGGTTCATGGATGTGTCGGGGTAGTTCTTGACAAAGTGTCTACAGTTTGGTTTGAAGTTCATGTTTTCTCTTCTTATAAATGTAGGATTTCCACAATGTTATCATCTGGCTTAACTTAACCCATGACAGTATGACTGGTCAATAACCCTCAGTGAAATACCTGTAAATATACCTTGTACATATAGAACCTAGACTGTGTATGTATGTATGTATGTATGTATGTACAGGCCTCTATTTATAAGTACTTTTTATTTTTCTCATTTCCTAATGCACCTTCCTTTGTTTGTTTGCACATTACTTTCTTTACTTCTGTTCTCAGCTTTATATTGTTTACTTGACCACTGGTGCCTTACATAAGGACGTGCACATTGAGAGCCACTGTACCAGAGTCAAATCCTCGTGTGTTCAACACACCTGGCCAATAAAACTGATTCTGAACCTGTAGCTGGATGTTTGCCTCGTCTGTCTCCTGATAAAATGCTGAACGCTGATTTAAATAAAATGGTCTGAAAAACTGTACTTTTGTAAACCTGTTTTTTTCCAGTGAAATCACAAAACTCTTCAGTACCAAGCCTAAACCTCTCTCATGTTTGTTTACTGGATATATCAGCAAA
>NW_018128111.1:24326-25563 GCF_001952655.1 Monopterus albus | reverse complement strand
CTCCTGGTGCCAGCTTTGCAGCTGGCCAGAGCAGTAGTCAAAGCATGAAGAAAATCAATGTGTGAATGTCTGTTGATTATGTGGTGTGTAGCTAAAACATTCTGACATGACATTAAGCATAAGAAAATATTATGACTACGATTATGGTTCAACACGTCATAACAATAATATTAAACATTCTGTCTCCTAACAACAGACCTTCTGTCTAGGTATCCTTGAACCTGAACAACCTGGAGTACTCCATGAGAATGACTAAGCATTTAACAGCCTGAGCTAGACGTCCTGTCTACACTAAACATTTCTAATACATAAAATATCTAACTAATATCTATCTGACTAAAAATACCTAACAATGTGTAATGACAAAGTTGAATTTGTTTCCGGTACAGAACCGAGGCAGCCATCTGTGGCACCAACTCACACCAATGGCTCTAACCATCAGGGGCAACTCGGGGGTTCAGTGTCTTGCCCAAGGACACTTCGACATGTGGACTGGAGCCACAGAGATTCGAACCTCTAAAGCTCCGGTTTGGAGATGACTGCTCTACCCACAGCCACCCCAATATGTATATATGTTAAAACCTGATATGCTACTCTGTGTGTGTGTATATATATATTTCCTCTACTCTTATTTTTATCCTTATTTCCCATACTAGTTTACATTTTTTCCCCTTGTATTTTAGTCGTACACTTTTCTATATTTCTTTACTTTGGGTGTTGTGATTTTGGTCGTCACTGCTGGACACCTGAACTTCCCTCAGGGTCAGTAAAGTATCCATCTTTCCATCTCATGAGCTGTTTCACACAGCGACCTGCTGATTTGTGTGAAGGACAGAACTTTATTCATACACCGTTGCTTTGGGATCAAGGCAGCGCGCTGACAGCAGGACACACACACCAGGCGGCAAGCACACACTGAGCCAGAGGTGTGTTGGTTTGTACCTGATAGTTTCAGCAGTTAGAAAGTGAGTGAAACACAGCGACAGTAACTTTGCTCCTGTAAAATCACTGCCCAGTGTTATGGTTTAGTCCCCCTCACCAGGAGGGTGAGGGAGAACTGGGGTTGGACTCAAGATGGCTGACCCAGGTGCTAGTACAAAAAAGGTGGTTTAATGGAATAAAAACAACATGACAACAAAACAGGGTCCATAATACATACAAGGCAAGGGCAGTGATGACTAAGGAGACCAGGACAAACAGGTACACATACACATTAATGGCAGGGATCAGGAGATCA
>NW_018128111.1:16367-23508 GCF_001952655.1 Monopterus albus | reverse complement strand
GAGCCTTGAGCTTTGCTATAACAGTAGCGGCGGTTTGTGTGGCTGCAGGCGCCGCTGTGGTCGGCTTCAAAGTGAAACAGCTGAGAACAGAGGAGAACAGTCTGAAGACGGTGAGAGACTTCCTGAGGACTGTCACTGTGCTGGAGAGCGAGCTGGAGGGAATCGTGTGTCTGTGTGAGGACATGCAGAGAGAAGCGGTGGGGGCGGAGACGGGAGATGCCGCCAGGCTGAAGAACAATGTAGTGAACGTCTTTCTCTCTACAGCCAAACTCAGAGCTGCCGGCTGCGTCAGAGACTTCACTGCTCAGTGTCAGAGTCATCGACGAGTTCACCAACACGAGGACGCAGCTGGCTGAGCTCAGAGGAGATGGAGACACAGAGCAAACACAGAGACAGGGACAGTAACCTCTGGTCTGGTCAGAGACACGGTCCTGCTCGCTCTGCAGAGACAAGTCTGCTAATGAGATGTCTGTGATTCAGCTGTGAGGAGACACTGGGGCTGATGGGGTGGGGCTTGTTGTCCCTGTTGTCTGTGAATACATCTTGTCTTAATGTCCACCTTCTGCTCAAACGTCTCTAACTTCTAGGAGGTTTCACTGTGGCTGTGAGTTTCGTTGTAGGTGTGTGTGTTTGGTGGAGTGACATGGTCAGTGTGTGAACTCTGACCAGTAAACACAGTCTGTGATGTGATGGCTGACGTCGGGCTGCGACTCCAAAGTCATTGACCAGAGGCTGGAGCTGTTTTCAGCTGCAGGTCAAACACTGCATCGATGCATCAGCTGTTATAACCCAGTGATGTAATGTACAGCGATATAACACTCTGCCTTATGAGGACCTGAACTGAGGACACTTCCACTAACTAATGGTTTCCAGTGTGTTCTACTTCATGGTTTCACTGCTTTTGCTGAAGGAAACAGTCTGTCCTTCCATCAGTGAACAGACAGAGCAGCAGCTCTGAACAGACTTTATGAGAAGGAGGGGCCACAGTTACAGGAGCTGCTGCTGCTGCTGCACAGGGATTAGTTACAGCTCAGTTCACTGGACGCTTTGGCTTCCCAGTAACAGCACCAGTAGCAACCTCTGTTCTGGGAATCAGTGCTGCTGGGTTCAGTGCAGAACAGAAACGACTAATAAACAGCAACAATAATAATACTTTATTTATATAGCACTTTACAACTCGAAAGGAGCACAAAGTGCTTCACAGCAGGACATATGTACTCTAATAACAAAGAGTTAAAAACACACACACTAAAAACAACCTGAAATCAATTAAAACACAGACTTTAAAAACACAGGGGAAACTCCATATTGAAGTATAAATAGCATAGAACAGGTTAAAAATGTCTCCGTGGAACAAGTTAAGTCACGAAGGCCTGCCTAAAGAGATGAGTTTTTGGAGGTACTTTAAAATAGGCCAGGTCAGTTATGGACCATAGCTCTGGTGGTAGAGAGTTCCAGAGCTTGGGGCAATACACGGAAAAAGAGCGATCGCCCCATTTTTTGTATCGAGATCGCGGGACAGCCAAAGATAGATGCTCTCCTCCTCTTCATTTTAATTAGGTTCTTATGAATAACTCCTCTTGAGTTGGTTTGTGGTTTATATAATTTAGGGGGTGGGGGCAGACACAGTCTCTATGGGGTACTGGGAGTTTTGGGTGAGGAACAGCTGCATATAAATGCGTTAACAGGTAAAACACGGTGGAAGCATTTTGTGCGCACGTCTCACACTGCAGATAGAAATCCATGATACTAGAAGAGTCCATCCACACTGAGCCCGTGAGACGCACGTCTCTTGTAGAGCCCTTGCTGCCAGTCTGCTGTTTAAATCACACAAATCCTGAGACTGCGCCTCTGTGTCTCTGTCCTGGTCTCAGCTCTGGGTTGTCACAATTTAGGTTGGACAATAAACTCGTCCAGATTTCTAGATATGAGCCGCACCATCCACAGTGGGATGGATGTGGTCTCTGCTAATCAGAGCAGGTTTTCCCCAGTAGAAGAAGGTCGGATTAACACTCAAAGTGCCTCGGCCTTCGGTTTCCCGCTGTTGACTCAACATGGAGTCTCAACTCTTGTCACTTTGTCACTCTTGACAGGTACCTGGGTCACCTGATCAGTGTGGCTCCGCCCCTCTCCATTTACAGGAAATCAGCTGAGTTTACCTGTGTGTGTGTGTATGCGCCTTTGTATTACTTAAATTATGGGGACTCAAACCTGTTAGCACACTCACATTGTGGGGACTCGGCCTCAATCACTGAATTTTAGGGACAACATGGTTTAAGGTCAGGGTTAGGTAAGTAGTGGTTATGGGTAAGGTTAGGATAAGTCCACCTGTGTTCACCTCTATTTAGGCAGCATCCTCCCACAAGGACGCTGCCAGATTGTTCTAGACCCCAGCTCTGACTCTCCCACATTTATACCTTGCCTGATTCTTGGTTTATGACCTTAGATTACTGTTTTTGACCACCGTGCTTTGCCTATGCCCTTCCAGTTCTGATTGCCTGCAGTGTACCGACCTTCTGAGCTTTCCCCTTGACCACTCGAGTTTGGATCTCCTGGCTACACCTGTCTACCGGCGCTGACCCTGGACTGTCTTTTCGACCTGATTTTGTGTGTATCCCGGACTGTGTATTGATTGTCTAGTTGCTACAAGTAAAAACCTGCAGCTAAATCAGTTCGTCTGGTTTTATAATCGAGTCCACCACAAACACCATTTGGCGTTCATACATGCCGATTCTGACAAACAGTAGATGAAGGTTTAAAGAAAGTGTGGACATTATGAACGCTGAGCAACAGCCTGGAGGAAATGAAGCTGTGTGAGGAGAAACTCAGGTGGAGCTGAAACAGCAAATGTGATCAGGCTGGAAACAGACTGAGAAACCATCTGTACTACTGACAAACTCAGATGCTGCTTTAAAGACGCATCTCCTCTGACGTCAGCGACCGTGTCAGCCAATAAGCAGCTGCACCCGTAGAATGGCAAGTGAAGGTGGGGCTGCTCAGTGTTCTGAGGCTCTGATTGGCTGTCTAATTCACTGACAGACGTTCATTCCACCAGCCACCTACAGCTGCGCTGACTCAGCTGTGATCGGTGTGAACGTTGGCCGCCACCGTGTACAAGCAGAGGAAAGTCACAGCAGGTGGTTTGGTTCTGGGACCGGAGTCGTGATGTGTTGCTGATATGCCATCCATGAGGAGCTGCAGCACTGCTCTCTGTTGGTGTCCGCTCACAGATGTGCTTCTGCACCGTGTGTGCAATATCTTGTTATGTGAGAGTGTGGTGTGGACCCCAGTTGCAGACACAGACCAGGAGGAGTAGGAGCTAAAGAAAGTGGTTTAATGAACAACAACACAGGTAAGGCTGGGTGGTAGGAAGACGAGGACCCAAGAGGGACGAGGAAACCAAGAGGGACCACCAAGAGGAACCAGGAGGGACGAGTAGGAGACCAGGAGGACGAAAAACCAGGAGGAACCAGGAGGGACGAGTAGGAGATAAACCAGGAGGGACGAGCAGGAGACCAGGAGGACGAAAAACCAGGAGGACGAAAAAGCAGACCAAGGATGGACGAGCAGGAGAGCTGGCAACAGGGGAGACACAGGACCCAGAAGACGAGCAGGTAAGCAGGCAGCAGCCAGGAGGACCAGGATGACAGGTGAGTCGACGGACAAGTACACAGGGTTGTGGTAGTAGTCAGACACACAGAGTAGCAAGATCAATAATCAGGGAACAGAAGGATGAAGAGCAGGGGACTGCGAACGTAACCAACAGAACGGGGAGCTTGCTGATTAACCAGATGCAGAGTTATCAGAGCTGCTGATATGTGGAAACAAACAGAAACAAGATGGGAACATGGAGTCGAACAGACGGAAAGCTCAGGACACGAACACATGTAATGCTAACCGGGTAGGGTAGGGTAAAGGTAGCTATTGTAGCGTAGCATACAGGTAAGGTAACGGTATGGTATGAACCAGCAAAGAGGCGACAGAAGACAGGGTGTATATATACCTGACAGGACCTGGAGACAACGAGCAGCAGGTGGGAGAAATGATGTCTGATTGCAGAGAGGTACCACAGGGGACCGGACCGGGCGATCAACAGGTGAATGATATGGCGACTAATTGCGGTGATGGAGCAGAGGGGAGAGAACAGGTAAACAGAAACGTAAACACAGGAAGCCGAGCCGCGCGACATCACAACACATCCGGTTCGTCTGAGCTGAGAAGGAGACGAGCAGTGAAGATGGAGCAACAACAGGTGAGCTGTTCACCTGGTGGCTCCGTCTGACCGTCGCTCTGCACAGTCTCTGCATGTCTCTGTCTGACTTCCATCAGCGCCTTCATGTGTTAAAGCCCTTTACACAGTGAGGGTACAGACAGAACCAACCAGCGGTCTGCCTGGATTCTGGACCTGCAGCGAACCAACGGTGAAAACCCAAAGATGTTCAGTTACTTTGGCATTGCTATACAATATTAATCCTTTCTGGGCTGTCGAACCGTGACGTCACCCGATAAGCAAGCTTTGCAGCTGCTCTATCGTTTAGCCAAAACATGAGGAAAAGTCAAGGTGCGTGACTGTTGTTTTCGTGGTGTGTATCTACAACAATTGGACATAACCTTACACATTAAGACAAATATTAAGACTAGCATTACAGTTGACACTAACAGCAGTTTTCCTGTAACCTTGACGTGCCTGCAGTCTGCACTGCAGGCTGAATAGTTAACAGCCTAAGCTAGTCACCCTGTCTGCACTAAACATTCACAGACAACAAATCTCGGAATATCTATCTAACTAAAAAATAACCTAACACCAGAAAACAGAGAAACAACAACATCTTTGCTTAAGAAAGTCCCTGAAACAAACTAAACAAGCTTCCACAAGCTCCTTGTTCTGGGGGACATTTTAACCCTGGTGAACAAACAGGACCCAGTCTGTAGGAGACCTGGACATTCAGTAGGACAAAGACAACAGTGTCCCCAGAGGGGCAAGGCCTCAGTGACCTTTGACCTATGTCACAAATCAGCTCAACATCTGCAGCGAGAAGGGGAGACGCAGGTGAGGTTATCTCGAAGACAAGCAGACACACCTGATTCAGACGCTGAGCATAAACATAATGATCATATGAGTTTATTAGAATGTTGATCTTGTGTTGACTCAGCAGTAAATCAATTGGACTGGTTTCCTCCCAGTCCTTCAGCAGTGTCCCAGCAAACACTGGAGTTGTGCAAACAGAATCGATAATGAGCTGGTATTCAGCTGCTCTCGGTCTCATGTCCTTTATTTGTCTCAGAGGTTTCCTTACAGCTTTGACTCTGAACTGAACTTTGACCCTGACGTGGAGCAAATCCACTTGTTACCATCTCTGCCTCATCACTGAGGTGTGTGCGTCTCTGAGTGACGTCGATGTCCAGCAAACTGGACGAGCGTATCGCTCTCCTCTGGGCTGCACAGCAACCTTATCCACCAGTTATCAAACCAGTGCACTAGTACATACAGACAGAGGAACCAGACTGTGAGCAGAGAACATGAAGCCCAGTGTCGTGTCACTGCAGACGGTCGTCAGCACCATGAAGCCCAGTGTCCTGTCGCCGCAGATGGTCGTCAGCAGGTTCACATGTCAAACCAGCTTCACTGACTGTTCTGCTCTGGACTCACTGAGACAGACGACTGAGCTTTCTGTCAACTCAGACCAGTTCCCCTCAGGTACAGGTGTTGTCCTCAGGTACAAGTGTTGTGCTCGGGTACAGGTGCATGGGGTGAAGTAGCTGCTGTGACGCTGTAATTTACCTCCAGCAAATAACAGCGTCTACATACATATATGTGGAGAGCAGCTGCCCAGCAGTACAGGACAGGTACCTGTATGAAACCAGAATGTAGTGGAGTACTAGTACACAGCGGTAAAAAATAAAGGAAAACTTCTTGACAGTTGTACTGAAGTACAGTAGTTGAGTAAAAGTACTGTACCTGCCAGCAGAGGATGAGCGGTGTGTAATGATGAAGAAGCTGTGTACACATCTCAGTCTGTTTAAATCCTGGTTCACTGCAGGTTAATGAGAATTTCCCCCTCTCTGTGTTTGGACAGTAAAATCTCTGTGTCCCCAGGACGTCAGCCATGAGTATTAAGGAGCGACGGAGACCAGAGCGACAACCAGAAGGATGAGAATCTAGATGGACACACCTGAGGTGAGTGGAGTCAAGTCAAGTCAAGAATCTTTATTGTCATTATGCATAGCACAACGAAATTTTTTCCGGCAGATCTCGGCTTAAAAGACAGACATATCATTTACATAACACACAATTGTATAAGTCAATATAAAACTATGAGCAAATAAAAAGGGATGTATGGGACCTAATCAGGTCAGCAGCATGTTACAGCAAGAGTCTAGCAACATTATAAGGTGCAGCTCAGTGCAAATCTCAGTCTTTAGGAAGAGGTGTGAGGTCCAGTGTTCTGTGTCTGTCCACAGGGGGGAGGTTGTGTGTGTGACTAGGGGTTAGAGGGGTGATTGATTTCACAGCTCTGGGGAAGAAGCTGTGTCTCAGTCTGTTTGTTTTAGTCTTTATATTCCTGTACCTTTTCCTGGAGGGAAGAGGCACAAACAGACTGTTGCCTGGGTGGGTGGGGTCTGCAGCAATCCGTCCCGCCCTCCTCTGGATCCGGTCAGTGTATAGGGAGTCCAGATCCAGAAGGACTCCCTACGATGCCCTGAGCTGTTCTCACCACCTGGGTCAAGTCCTTTCTGTCCTGTGCAGTGCAGTTCCCGTACCGCACTGAGACAGAGGATGCTCTCTACTGTCGCTCTGTAGAAGTTTTCGAGCAACTGAGCACGTTTCAGCTTCCTGAGCAAGAAAAGCCTTTGCTGGGCTTTCTTCACCAGGTAGGATGTGTTCAGAGACCAGGTCAGGTCAGATGCGATGTGGATACCCAGGTGCTTGATGTTATCTACTTGCTCCACCACCTCCCCGTGTATGAGAAGAGGAGCATGTATTGTCTTCCTGGACCTCCTGTAATCCACAATGACTTCCTTAGTCTAGGTTAGGTTGCTGTTCAGGACAAGATTGTTATCTGAACACCATCTTGTCAGGTGCTGGATCTCCTCTCTGTAGTGAGTCTCAGCATTGTCTGAGATGAGACCCACTACGGTG
>NW_018128111.1:0-1229 GCF_001952655.1 Monopterus albus | reverse complement strand
GGTGAGTCAACTCTCCAACCCCGGTCCTGCAGTACCGCCCGGGATGAGTCAACTCTCCAATCCCGCGGGCACGGCGGTGAGTCAACTCTCCAACCCCGTAAGCCCTCAATTTTTCCTATATATATATTGCTCCTGGAGCTAGCTAATAGCCGGCCACTGCCTATATTATTGCCTCTGCTCAGCTCAGTGTCTATTTTTTGATGGCCTTTACACTTAATGATGGCCACCTATTTTGGGTAATTGCACAACTTTGTTCTAGTTCAATTAATTGTTGTAAATGTTTTACCGGACAGCCAGTTGAGTTTACAAAGCCCTTTCTCTTCCAGTGACACAAGTCCACAACTGTTGTAAGTTTTGGGTCCTCTGTGCCGACAGTGTGAATGCTTTAGAGTCTAAAAATGCTTTTACTGCATGCATTGTGTGTACGACCGTCTGATATCCCATTGTGATGTGTGCAGTTTTCACTAACTAAGAAATTACCTAACACCCTGGGTTTCACCCATCAAGCTACCCACAGGCCGCCCTAGCTCACCAGTGAAGGTGGTCGGGGCTGTGTGCATCCAGAATGGAGGCTCTGCAGGCATAAAGACTGCAGCTCTACATCTGGGTGTGAAGTTTTCACACTGAGCTGTAAGAAGTGACTCTGTCCTGGAACTGAGACGACAGCAGGTACAATCACACACCCTAACACGTGACTGCTGCTTCCAGCTGTTCTTCCAGTTGTGGACTCACTGAGCTGTGAACCATGCGTCCTGCTGTTGCCATGATGATGCTGATGGGAGGGGGCTCTGCACAGAGAAAGAACCACAGTCCCTGATGCTCTCCACCCAGAGCAGGGCCCAACACTGATGCCACTTCTCTCTGTCTCTACTCAGCGGTTGCAGACGCTCTTTGCCAGACAGACCCTAGTACGAGCAGGATGACGTAACCTGCATAATAGCCTTCGACAAAAAAGCTGTTAACTTTGACACTGCTGAAGTGAGACACACACAGGAAGTGTGACCTTTGACCTGTTCACACAGTCACACAGGTGAGGCGACGGTATCAGAGCTGAGAATACGTGTGTACTTGTACTGCCGATACTTGAACTGGAGTATTTTTACATCGTTGTACTGGTACTTTTACTGAAGTAAATATGATGAGGCGACGGTGACGACTGACACTTCTTCTCTGTGTTCATTTCAGGCAGCCTCTAACAATTTCACAGTGGGTGGATTTAAGGTCACCTG
>NW_018128110.1:695419-698936 GCF_001952655.1 Monopterus albus | reverse complement strand
GTGGTGAAGAAAGAGCTGAGCTGTAAGATATACATAACATGTCTGCTTAGACAGCTTTCCTTTACTGTATTTTTCCAGTTCACTTTACAGTATAGTGCCAAAGAGATTGTCATTGAAATGATGAAAATACAGTTTAAAAAAATATTACCTGTTCTCTTCTCTGAATGTCCTGATTATGGTGGCCACAGAGAATTTTAGTGAGGATATGTTGAGTTTAGCAAAAAGAGTGCATGAGATTTGCAAACAGCGTGTAACTGCCTGAACGTAAGGTTTTGCAGAAAGTAATTTATTCAACAAATTGGTTTAGGCTATTGAGAATTTGGTTCAGAGAACAGGGTTCGTTTTGTTTCAATATAAAAAAAAAAAAAGCTGTAATAAATCATGACTTGGCAAGTGTCTGGACTGGCAAACTGACATACTGAGTAAAACCAGCTCATCACATTTTTTTTTTATGAAAAACTAACACAGTAACTATTAAGTATGTTTAGTTGCTGATACACTGCGGATAGTGGTTATTTCTCATCATGTTATATTTTGAATCTTGTGACTAGAATTCAATACAGGAGGACTCTCTTCAGGAGGTAACCTGGATATAAGGTAAACTTTACTGTTGTTTGAACTTTTGGTTAGTTGTGACAACTTAATTAAATTAGATGTTTTATTCAGATCTAGAAATATCTAGATGTAGATGCTAGTACATTCTTCTGCTTATAACACACTTTTCTTCTTATTGAAAATGGATGAATGGTAGTTCTTTTAGTTTTGTGGGTTTTCTTTAGCAGGCCCAGTCTGCGCTTTTTTGGGTCACGTGGTGTCAGCTAACGGCATCATGCAAGACAAAGAACATTTGAAGGCTGTGTCACTTGCCCCGCCCCCTGCTGATGCTGCTTCACTTCGCTCTTTTCTGGGCTTACTGTCATGGTACTCCAAGTTCATTCCCAACTTCTCCACAGTGTCGGAACCAATGCGAGCATGCTTATGAAAGGATTCAGTTTTCCAGTGGACAGCTGAGGCCTAAGCAAGCTTTACCACAGTCAAATCCCTCCTGTTAAACAGTGCTGCTCTCACTCTGTTTGATCTGACCCTGCCTACAGCAGTGTCTACAGGTGCTTCAGACTGTGGCTTAGGTGCAGTACTCACCCAGATTCACTCAGACGGCACGGAACACACTGTTGCTTTTGCATCCAGAACTCTTACAGCTATGGAGCGCAAATATTCCACTGTAGAAAAGAAAGCCCTAGGCTGTGTATCGGCCATTGAAAAATGGTAAATGGACACTCACAGTGTGTTGCACTGGCCAAAGTGCTTTACAGGAGATCATACACCATTCACCCATTCACACACCGATGATGACAGGCTGCCACGCAACAGCGCTAGTCAAGCCACTGGGAGCAATTTGGGGTTCAGTGTCTTGCTCAGGGACACTTAGGCATGCGGAGAGACCGGGAGTCGAACCACCAACTTGCTGGTTAGGAGACGACTGAGCGTCCATGGCAAAAGCTGGCAATTGATATCGTAGGCCCATTTGAAACAGCCACATGGGACTGTCAATATGCTATAACGCTAGTGGATTACTTTAGCAAATGGCCTGAAGTCGGATTTTCAGCCAACACTACTACGCCTGCTGTCATCTCCTTCCTAACTTCAGTTTTTAGTAGACATGGCAACCCAGAAGCCATAGTTAATGATAATGGGCCACAATTCACATCTGCTGCCTTTGCTGCTTTCCTTGCTGAACGAGACATTGCCCACCACAAAACCTCAGTGTACGACCCTCCTGCTAATGGTTCTGTTGAACAATTCAACAGATTGTTGAAACAGACGATTCAAATGGCAATAATACAGTCTGTGCCATGGAAACAGACAGTCACATCTTTCCTGATGAACTATCGTGCGACACCCCATGCGACTACAGGTGTTTCTCCTTTCCAGTTGTTGCATGGTCGTCGCATGCGCACAAAGCTCCCTGTTACACTCTCATTCTGTGCTGATCTGGTCGACCCTGCTTTGCTCCACCAGAGGGTAGAACAAAAACAGTCACGGATGAAACACTACACGGACGTCAGGCGTGGTGCTCGGAAGCCGTTCTTCCAGGAAGGCAATAGGGTGTGAGTCACAACGCCTCACCATGTCCCAAAAGCCCACCCAAAATTTAACAAACTCCAGACAGTCAAGAAAAAAGTAGCCAAAAGCACATACCTACTGGATGATGGGAAGAAATGGAATGCTTGCCACTTAGCCCCTGCTCATCAGGCTGTTGGTAGTGCTTCAGACATATGCCTGCCTGTAAAGGGTCCAAACTCAACACGTGGATTACGGAGTAGAAAAAAACCTATCAGGTTACGGGACTACGTGATTAGAACAAGGGACCCTGCTGGTTGAACTGTTACTCTTGTGTTATTAGTATGTTGCTTTTCCGCTTGTTATAAAATTCCTAGTAATGATTGTGATGCTAGAATTTCTTGTTATAACTTGAGAAGCTGTCTGCAAGTGCCGGGACAACGCAATATCTCAGTTGCTTATTTTTTCATATTTGTAAGTATGTAAGTTCATTTACAAAGGGGGAAAATGTTGTGTCTAATACGCTGCATGTAGTTCTTGATTGTTGCCACAGGATGGCATAATGTATTTATGTAGGTAACGTTAGGTTCTTTGGGGCATAAAAGAAGAAAGAAAAAAGGAAAAAAGCAGATGCTGTTGTATGTGGATGGGGCGGGAAGAACAAATAAAGAGAATAAGGATTAACGAGTCCCTCCTGCGGTTATTCTGACCCTAACAGTGTTGACTCTCCTTGGGTTGCATGTAAGGATGTTAACCCTTGCTCTCTCCCTATCTGAGCTCTTTCCCGGGGGTCAGACGGACCCTCTCTCGTGCTATCCCAGTCCGAGCTCTCCCCGGGGTCGGTTTGACCCGGAACCTTTTCTCTCTCTCCTCCCCTGGGGTCGATCTGACCCCGGAATCTTTTCGCTTTCCTCTCCCCGGGGTCGGTTTGACCCGGAACCTTTTCTCTCTCTCTCTCCTCTCCCCGGGGGTCAGACGGACCCCGGGACCCTCTCCCCTCTCTCCTTCCCCCCTCTCTCCTCTCCCTCTCCTTCCCCTCTCTCCCCTCCCCGGCCCGGGGCTCGCCCCGGGAAACGGGGTAAGCGCGACCCCCCATGGTCGTCCGCGGAAGACCCTGCCTGAAACGAAAAAAAAAAAACAAAAATGCAAAAAGGGCCGGGGCCTCGATTTGGGCGGGAGGGAACAGGCACCTGGGGTTGGCCCAAACAAGGTGCCGGGGTGCAATTTAAAAACGCCCCCCTAAATAAATCCGGGGATAGCAGGAGGGTTAAGGATCTGGTCCGTCTACGCCTTACCTCCACAAGCCCAGCCCGCATCCTGTTTCGTGGCGCAATTGCACTTAGAACATTGTGTCCTGGTTGCAAAAGCGGCGGACTCTGTGGAATGGCGGTCGGACGCGTCGAACGGCGGTTGGACTCTGTGGAATGGCGGTTGGGTGCATCGAGCGGCGGTCGGA
>NW_018128110.1:692029-695381 GCF_001952655.1 Monopterus albus | reverse complement strand
GAGCAGGAAGGAGAATGAGAGTAGGGTACAGAGAGCAGAGCACAAACGAGCAAGTGAAAGGTGAAAGAAACATCGCGATTAAAGTGTTTACGTCGATTACAGTGTGTATGCCATTCAGTCACCATGCGAGGCTTGATCAATCGCGGTACCAATTGCAGCATCAACAGCGTGGTCCAGTGCCTGTACGAGATGTGCAAGCTGCGAGATCTCATTCGCCGAGTTGAGGCACGAGATTACAGGGGTGCAACTAACGGTGGTGCCATCAACATGGTGGCTCCTATGCTCAAGAGTCTTATCCACGAGATGAGCGCAGACAATAAGTGCATACAGCGGAGTGTCCTTCGAGGTTCAGGAGGACGCCGACATGGTCTTCAAGTGCATTGTCAACTCTCTAGCGGACGGGCGCAGGGCTGCCAAAAAGATTGGGAGATTGTGGGACATCATGAAGGAGGATAGCGTGCGCTGCCTCAGTTGCTACGCTGTCCTCAGCTCGGTCTGCACCAAGTCCAACACAATCCCCGTGTTGCTGGAAGAAAATCTTCCAGACGAGCTGCAGGAATATGTCGTGAAGCAGGGGGAACTTAGATAAGGCAATGTGCGAGTGCCATTGTGAAACGTGTCACGCAACAACCCAGACCGAAATAACAAGCGACATCTTGTCGCTGCCCCGATTGTGTGCGTGAGGATTGCTCGGGCCAGAAACCTAGGCGGTGAAGCGGCTCGCCTCGCTAAGATGGAGAAACGCTTCGCTTTCCCCGAGACTCTGGATCTGAAACACCTCGTGAAAGAGCCCCAGGACGCTGCTCTTTACTACGAGCTGTACACCGTAGTGGCCCACCGCAGTACTCACCACTGCGGACATTACGTGGCTTACGTGCGGGCGGACGATGGCCGGTACTTCACGAACGACGCTTACGTGAGTCGGTGCTCATGGGAGGACGTCAAGATGACTTACGGTTCGGACTCTGACAACCAGGGGGTTGCTTACATGCTCATGTACCGTAGGATAAGGAAGGATAATAGATGGCCCTGAACAATCAATGTACTGCTGCTGTTGTCAAGTGTACTGCTATACTGCTGAAGACTAATAAAAGATAGATGATAGATGTCTTGCTGAGGTGTGTTTTTTAATTTTTTCCCAGGTACCCGGGGTTGGCCCAAACAAGGCACTGGGGTACGATTTAAAAATGCCCCCCTAAATAAACGCAGGGATAGCGGGAGGGTTAAAATTTCCTTTCACAGAAATCACAGATTTGCCTGCATAATGACAATGAATAGTACACTTCCTGGACGAGTAAAGTCATTTGATTCAGCTTTTTCCGGTGTATGTGTGTCTTGACAGGACCATGCCTGTGGCTAAAGAGACAGGTGTGGGTTTAAGGGTAGTCTATAGAGTGCTATTTTGTTAATACCAGTTTGGACATCCTGATAGGGAAATTAGATTTTATGTTAATACTATGTGCAGGAGTATTTGCTCCTGTGTGGTCTGTGTGGTTTGTGTTTCCTCTTTGCAGGACAGAGAGGTCCAAAAGGATGGAGAGTCCAAAGTGAGAGCAGGAGATGTCGTGTACGTGAAGGTCCCCCTGGAGAAGGAGAGACCCCCTCACTATGGAGGCCCATACATGGTGTGAAATATCCTGAGGACAGAGATAGCTTGGAGCTGATCCTGATTCGATAAGGAGAAGATGTGATCCAAGGGATTCCTTGGATGAGGAGGGAGTTCGAGTGAAGCTGATGCTCCCCTTGATGGCAATACGGGTTATGACCCAGTTGTGTTCTCATCTATCTGACCCTGATGAGGAGGGAGTGCAAGTCAGAGGTACTGAGGTCAGTCATGCTTAGAGCATCCATTGAAACATTGCAGCCGGTCAGGATGGAAGAAAGCAGACGGTGACAGAGTGAAACTGCAAGGAACTGAACTGATCAAAGGACAATGGACTTGGACATTATATTTTTATATATCATACTGTACACAATTCATGCATAGCAGTTAGTGGTATCTTGTCATTCACATATTCACTACTTAATTGTCACTGAGTATTTTCATATTTTCAGCTCATCTCTCAGCAGAAGATTTTTGGTTAGAGCTTTTATGCAAGTAGTTTAGTTACGCTACAAATGTTTGTGTTACAGTTATGTTGTATTTTTGAGTTCAGTTTCAGAATTTACACTATGTCTGGTTCCTACAATCAGTCTCACTGCAGGCCTTGATGGTGATCGCCCAAAAGAAGCCTGGAGACGGTTTTCCCCAGCATTCATCATCATTGGGGTTTTTTACGTCTCAAAAGAAAAGAATGGGGATCATCCAGAAATTTTGCCCTCCAAGGGTTTTTGTCTGGATGTGCAGTGGACAGAGAGTTGTAGTAGAACTGAAGCTATTTGTTGTACAGACATGTATCATTGACACTGTGTTGTTATGTGTGGGGGAAAGAAGATCACCTAGTTGGTTATTCTTTCATTTCTATGACTGTTTATTTTCAGTGTGTTATACATTAAATTAGAAAGTTGTGGAAATTAGCAAATTAGAAATTAGAGAGTTCTGCCATGCTAAAGCAGTACTTATTGTGTGTACGAGCATGTTTTTCAGAGTGTATGGAGTTTGTTTAGTGTAGAATTGCTCTGTTAGATCAAAAGGTTTGTCTCTGTAATAAAAGTTTATCTCTATTTTCCTTTTGGATGAGGTAATGAAATTAAGGTTTAATTAGTGATTTGTAGTGTTACTTGGGCTTATTGATTAGTATTAGGAAGTGATGTATTCAGATATATGTGTTTATGAATGTTTCTGTTAGGGTGAACTTTTATCTTACAAGGAGAACAGAATCACCTCATGCTGGTTGTTTATTTTTATGTTCATGTTTGTCTGACTGTTATGAATAGGAAGTTATGTGTCATTTTATACAGTTAATCTGTTCACTATAGTTGATTACTGCTAGGATGTGAGGTGTTAGTAATTTGAGTGAATGAGTTGTTTGATGAAGTTATGGTTCAGTGGAGTATGAGGGAAATACTCTGCTAAGGTTAAAAGTTTATTGAGGAGTGGTTAGTTCTGTAATAAGAAATTATTTTAGATTTAACTTTAGATGTAAGAAGAGGTTAATGTTTAACTAAAGCTGTTAGAGTTTAGAAGTGTTAAAGCCTCAGGCCAACATGTTCATATTTTGATTTTCCTTTTTGCTTTTGTTGCAGTTGTTTGTTTTCTTGTAGAGTTTAGAAGTCCCGTAGTCTAAAGACTATGGGAGGAGGGACTGTAGTGGTTAAAAACAAACAAGTTACCAGTCCAGAGGCAATATGTAATAGAATAGTATGTAGTTCATATATAGATATTATTTGTAATAGTTATGTAAGGGTGAGC
>NW_018128110.1:687987-691794 GCF_001952655.1 Monopterus albus | reverse complement strand
CTCGTGCCAGAAACCTAGGCGGTGAAGCGGCTCGCCTCGCTAAGATGGAGAAACGCTTCGCTTTCCCCGAGACTCTGGATCTGAAACACCTCGTGAAAGAGCCCCAGGACGCTGCTCTTTACTACGAGCTGTACACCGTAGTGGCCCACCGCAGTACTCACCACTGCGGACATTACGTGGCTTACGTGCGGGCGGACGATGGCCGGTACTTCACGAACGACGCTTACGTGAGTCGGTGCTCATGGGAGGACGTCAAGATGACTTACGGTTCGGACTCTGACAGAGAAGGCAGTGGAGTCCTGGTGATCTTCTCCGCAGTCTTTACCACTCTCTGTAGGTGCTTGTGGTCCATAGCAGTAGTGCTGCCATACCAGACAGTGATGCAGCTGGTCAAGATGCTCTCAACGAGGCAGCTGTAGAAGCTGCGAAGGAAGGCAGGCAGGCAGAATGGCGCTGGGGACGAGGCAGGCGGGTAGAGTGGAACTGCAGGGCTAGGAACACAAAAGCCTTGCAGTAATGTACCTTTGCCCACTGTCTTATAGTCTGTAGAAAGATCAAAGATGCTAGAGCTCTGCCATAAACTACAGCCCTCTCCCATGACCCCAGCTGAACTTGCACCCTCAGACCTGACATCCTAGCCCTTAGCAAAATTCTAAACTCTATCATTATATCTGTCTTATTTATTCATATGGAAGTTGCAGTTTCATTACAGTCAGTGATTCATAAATCTCAGCAGCTGTGACATGAATGTGTGCCTCTACTGGAGAGTTTTTAATAAGAAAATCAGATTGCATTTTATATTTATTCTTAAAAATCCAAGGTCTTTAAAAAAAAAGCAAAACGACTGGAAAGTGAGAAGTAATTGAAAGTTTCCCTTTCACAGATCTGTACAGCTTCCCATAAGATCTCTGTGCTATAGGTACACCGACATTATGTAACTGTTATATTTGTGAAACTACTGAAGTACACAGCAATTACCCAACTGTTCTACAGCTTGTGACAATGGCCCTGGGACAGCGGCAGCACAGCTAGATCAAACAGTTGTGCTAAATTAAAGAGCCGATTATCAGACCAGGCAAGAGTGTTTGATGTGCAGAGATGAGATACATTTTCATGGTAAATAAGGTTATTCCTACAGGGCCTTCTGGCTGAGCAGCCCACAGTAGTGTATGCCCTTGGTCAGACAAATGCATGCATATACACACACACATGCGCACACACACCCATACACATCAGCAGAGAGCAAACATATGTCTCTGTTGATCCTTTACACTCCACTCCAACTAGCCATCTGCTCTACAAATGTCAGTCAGTCTCTGGCATAATTTGTTTCTAATCATTGGCAAAGACTGGGTAAATGTCACAGTTTTCCATAGAGGATAAATTCGATAGATTTCCAATTAGCACTAAAACAAAATGACAGTTTTCTTTTATTTATCTATAAATTTATATCTGTGTGTGTGTGTGTGAGTGCTTCTGTTGGTGTGGTAGTTAACATCAGAGGAAACATGCTGTAATGCAGCACTGCAAAGACACAGGAACAGGCCCTGGAGTCCAGAGGTGGAGCACCACAAGGCACACTGCTCAGAATTTTTACAGCTCTTATCGTGCACTGAAATACATAACAAAAGCCATCACATGCTAAAACATTAAACACTGCTGAAAGATTTAGAATACTAATGGTACAACAGGAAGCAACATGTGTAAACAAGATAAGATATAATGTAAAACAAAAACAATAAAGGGCATATTATTCTGTTCAAATGAAGTTATTAAAATCAAAGGGATGAGAACACATTCAAATCTTATGGCAAACTAGACACTTTAAACTTCAGCATAAAAATTTATGTACTTGATGTATTATTGATCTATTTCTTATACTATAATTCTTATACTATCTACAAAGTTGAGCTAATAAAAGAGAGAGAGAGAAAGAAAACATCACAGATGAGGCCAGTGACGGCCAGGAACCGGTTATTGAGTTGTGTCTTTGTTTTGTTGTACAGTACAGTATGCACTACTGTGAGGCATTATTATCTGGGTTTGTCATTGTTATAAAAATTCTGTTATTAGACATGATTTTTACTATTTAATGTGTTTTAAACTTTTAGGAAAAAGCCATGTGGGAAACTGGCTGTGTATAGGCCTGAAGGACATGTCTGTCTGTTACGTTTGCTCATACATGGTTAAGTGAGTGAGCAAAAAGAAAGGTGGACCCAGATAGCTGACTTCAGTGCAAGCAGTGATTTATTATATATACAGTGCAGTGAATGGTAAGATAAAAATAGGAGTAGATGAACTGAATACACCGGGTGTCGATCAGAAGCAGACAACAGTACAGTGAAGAGATGAAACGAGTAGGCCGAGCTGCATCGCTGGGGTCACTCCTGAACTGGTCGGTGGAGAATGGTGGTTACTGAGGAAATAGACAACAGAGGTATGAACAGATGGAAACTGGTGACTGTGCATCGACCTGACTGGTGGTGTTATGGTTGCTCGAACACAGAATGAGCGAGCGGAAGAAACGGACCCAGGTAGCTGACTTCGGTGCAAACAGTGAGATTTATTTACAGGTGCAGGACAGTGAATAAAATCAATATATTGACGGGATGTGGAAAAAGATGACCGGGTGTCGATCAGTGGCAGCAGGGACACAGTCAATGATGAGATGGGTGTAGATGGGCCGGGCTATGGATGTAAGAATCACTCCTGTGTTGGTCGAGGTGAGGCGATGATGGCTGAGAAACATAGGAGCATGAACAAAAACAGGTTATACGGAGACTGTGCATCGACCTGTGAGGCGGTGACTGGTAGAGCTGTGTGAATCCCGTGGTCCAGAGGAGAGGTCTGAAAGGGTGGTAATAACAGAGACGGTGGGGCAGAATGGAGACTAGCATAAACATGAAGTAAACTAAGAACGTACTTGGCTACAACAAAACAGAATGATAACGTATACGGGCCTGGAGACAAAGAAAGAACTAGCAGGGGAGCGAACAATGAGCAGTGTATAAATAAGGGAAACTAACGAGGCGCAGCTGGTGAGAATCAGTGAAGCGGGGCAGGTGTGTCTAATAGTGCAATCAGTGCAAGGGAGCTGACTAGTGTGAGGAAAGGAAAAGAGGAAGGTGCCGCCGGGCAAACCTGACAGGTGGAGACTGGAAGGGTAGAGTTGGAGTCAAGGTCCGGAGGATTAATCCGTGGAGGAAGATCACAGCAGAGCAGCAACAGGTAGTTCAATAAGTATATAAAAAAAACACAAGGTAAATAGAGACTGATCAAAGTATAGCCGGGAAAACCTGACACTATCTTTCATGTGAAACTCTGTGCTGTGATATACTTGACTACAGATTGTTCCAGATAAAGCGAGACACAACCGTCAACTGTAGAATAAGTGTGTCCCCCAGTATGATTAGTGTCTAAGTCGTGTTATCAGGGTGTGCCTGTTTACTATATATTATGTTGTATGAACCTACCTCACTCAGACAGCTCTGTATTGTTAGGTATTTTTAGTCAGATAGATATTGGATAGATACTTTATGTATTAGAAATGTTTAGTGGAGATAGGATGTCTAGTTAGACTGTTAAATGCTTAGGCATGCTTATGAGTTTCTACAGGGTACATCTGGTCAAGGATAACTAGAGAGAAGAGTTGAGGACTGTCAGCAGACAGGGTGTTTAATATTATTATTATGATGTGTATAACTGTAGCCTTAGCCATAATAGGTTCTTATGTTTAAGCCACGACATGTTACTAGAGGTCGTGAGAATGTTTTTAGCTACACACCACTTAACCAACAGACACACACA
>NW_018128110.1:686935-687926 GCF_001952655.1 Monopterus albus | reverse complement strand
CAACAAAAGCAGCCTAAAAACACGCTCAGATATCTGGCGCCTCCACCATGCTTGCAGGCAGATGTAAGATGGAAGCCCCCGAGCCCACCAGGCCTATACATTTTTATCACTTCGGTTGGGCTAGCCCCATACTACACAGAAACGTCAACCGAGAGCGTGTAATGTTAATTTTACCTGTTTTGAAGTTACTTGGACTGCCTCGTCTCTCAGAGTTAGCATGGTAAGATGGACTGTACCCTACAATATGCTCATGCTGACTTGTCTCCTTGCTGCAAGTAAAGAATACTGCTTAAAATGTTCCAGTGACTATGTTGTTTTATTTAAAATTCCTTTGACAGTCATTCATAGCTGGCACATACACAGCTGCAAAGTTCTGAATATGGACACATTACTCTGATTCTAGCTGCTGTTAGAAAATAAACCAATTCTTTTGTTGGAAGCACGAGAAGTGACGACAGGAGAGGACTGTTTAAAATCAACAGAAAGTTTACTGAATGTCTGATCACAGGTAGGCCTTACTGCGCTGGGATCAAAGAGATAGAGCTCCCGCAGGAGGTCCATCCACTGACCCCGAATTAAGGTCTTACAATACATTTTATCTTCTTGGGCTGCTCCGCCCTAAACAAAGGTACAACAATTCATGCATTGTAATCCTATTGGTCTTTTGGTGTGAGCAGGGGCTCACACCTCCTTGCTGGAATGTGATCTACACCAGGTGTGTGTGTGTGTGTGACTCTGTGTGTGTGTGTGTGTATCTCAGGTGGTGAGCCTCCCTGGGTGTGTAGACACCTCCTGGTGAGGCAGAACTTGGGATATGCTATGTGGGTCTATGTGTGGGTGTGAAACAGGCCTTTGCTAAAATGTAAATAGGCTGTCTGGTCACAAAGATATGTAGACATCCTGTCTCTACCCAGAAGTTACAGCATTCAAAGTAAGCAGATTCTACTTCATTACAGTTGTAAGATATATAAGCAAGGGAAATAAATGTATT
>NW_018128110.1:679679-680314 GCF_001952655.1 Monopterus albus | reverse complement strand
CTGATCGTATAGGTTTAGTGCCATAGTAGAAAATTAGACAAACACGTATCAACAAGTTTCAGTGAATGGCGCCCACGTAATTGACTCAGCTAAGAACCTTCTACACAGAGATTCTGTGTGCTTAGCTGTTGAGGGTATCCCAGTCAAATCACTTGTTTTAGACGCCAAAACTTGCGATACCTTAACTCTATAATCCCAAACTGCTATTCCAATGCCCCCCACACAGAACTACTTGAGAGCTGTATGAGCACAGGAATTCTTAAACAGGAAGCTGCTTGATACGCTGTTCCTCAAGACAGTAGAAAATCTCTTTCAAGTAGGAAACCACCCCACAACAATTATGAAAAATAACAAACTTGTCCCTGTGTCTTCATTGATAGTTTAACAGGGGCCAGACCGCACTTTTACAGTCTCTACGCTCAATTATCGGCAACGAGGCTAATCCCCGGCATCAAGTTTTACTTTGTAAAACCTGGATTCAACGCTCGATTAGCGGCAACGCTCGATTAGCGGCAATAAGTTTATTTTATAAACTTAGATTCTACGCTCGATTAGCGGCAACGCTCGGTTAGCGGCAACGCTCGGTTAGCGGCAACAGATTTGTTATAAACCTGGATTAAGTGGTATTAAACGTC
>NW_018128110.1:655718-678911 GCF_001952655.1 Monopterus albus | reverse complement strand
ATCTTACAGCTGTAATGAAGCAGAATCTGCTTACTTTGAATGCTGTAACTTCTGTGTAGAGACTAGATGTCTGCATCTCTGTGTGACCAGACAGCCAATTCACATTTTAACAAAGACAAGTTGGCTTGTTTTGCACCCACACCTACATTTAACATACAAATTAGCATCACACACACACACACACACACACACACAGACACCTGGTGTAGATCACATTCCAGCAAGGAGGTGTGAGCTCCGGCTCACCAAATGACCAATAGGATTACAATGCATGAATTGTTGTACCTTTGTTTAGGGCGGAGCAGCCCAAGAAAATAAAATGTATTGTAAGACCTTAATTCGAGGTCAGTGGATGGAACTCCTGCGGGAGCTCTGTCTCTCTGATCCCAGCACTGTAAGGCCTACCTGTGATCAGACATTCAGTAAACTTTCTGCTGATTTTAAAGAGTCCTCTCCTGTCGTCACTTCTCGTGCTTCCAACAAAAGAATTGGTTTAATTTCTAACAAAAAGCGTAGAATCTAACACAGTGTCACCCAGTGCAGCGATGTCTTTCACCAATGTATTTTTAAAAAAATCATTTTTGGACAACTATGGCACAGATGAATAAGATAATCCAGGTCAGAGACTGACAGATATTAACCATGAGTAGAGGCAATTCACTGTTGGTTTTGGTCTCTGTATGGGGGTTGTTGAAAACACTGTTAGGCTAATATAGAAAATGACTGACCTTATCCTTTAAAGTCTTCACACTCATCTTCAACACGTCACTGGAGCTGTGTGAAGACCCCTCCTGCTTCAAATGCTCCACCATCATTCCAGTCCCCAAGAAACCCTCCATCAGTGGACTGAACGACTACAGACCTGTCGCCCTGACATCTGTAGTTATGAAGTCCTTTGAAAGACTGGTGTCAGCCCACCTGAAGGACACTGTAGACCCCCTGCTAGACCCCCTGCAGTGCAACACCTCGACTCCCCAAGGACCTATGCACGGGCCCTCTTTGTTGACTTCGGCTCAGCATTCAACACCATCATCCCGGACATCCTCCACTCCAAACTGACCCAGCTCACTGTGCCTGCCCCCATCTGTCAGTGGATTACTAGCTTTCTGACAGACAGGAAGCAGCAGGTGAGGCTGGGGAAACCCACATCCTGCACCTGGACAATAAGCACAGGGGCCCTCCAGGGATGAGTGCTCCTGGTAATAAACTCCTGTCAACTCTCTAGTCAGCCAGGAGGTTGAGCAGCTGGTCCTGTGGTGTAGCCGCAACAACCTGGAGCTGAACATGCTCAAAACAGTGGAGATGACAGTGGACTTCGAGAAGAGCCCTCGTAAATAATGTATATTTATGCAATACCTGTAAATATACATTATACAGATCCGTACAGGTCTCTATTTTTAAGTACTATTTTTATTCCTATTTATCTCGTTTCACAATGAGCATTCCTTTGTCTGTCTGCATCATTTACTGCCTGTTTATACTGCTTATTTTGCATTGTTTGCAGTGTTTGTTGCTTGTTAATACTGCTTGTTATGTTATATTACACAGCCTTATGTTGGTTTACTGTTTACTTGCCCCTTGCATGGGGATATGTACATGCACATTGAGAGCCGATGTACCAGAGTCAAATTCCTTGTGTGTCCGACACACCTGGCCAATAAAGCTGATTCTGATTCTGATAAGTACATAAAATACAACCAGCAAAATAGAAAACACAATCAAATACAAAGCAATATAAAGCTGACAGCAACTTTTCTCATATTGCAGAACAACCCCATTATGTGAGCCAGTCGCCGCTGGCTGTACAGTATGGATACCCAACATACTGTTAGAAGGAATACTATCACTACTCACCACATTTGAAAAGCAAGCTGAGCAGCACCTTCCACCCACTGCAGTGTCACCGTGGGACAGATGTTTACCTGCTACCTGTGAGTGTTTCCTCATTAGAATGAAGTAGGTATGACCTTGTAAGTGCAAGTGTTGACAGATGTCAGCTTTTAGTCTTAATATGTATTTCAAACACACCCTATGACAACGCTTCTTTCACTTTCACTAGTTGAAACCAAATTTAATCTAATTTAATAAATTGCCAGAGTAATTACTTGTGAGTAAGAGTTGATGTGTGTGTCAGCAGCAGCAGCTGATTAATTTAAATCAGCTTAGTAAGAACAACCACAGAAAGTAATAAATGAAGACTCCAGAACAAATCATATTAACATATTAAAATCATTTATTGTGCTCCAGAAGAGTAATTACTATTTAACCAGAAAGAAAGACAAGTGACAAATAATCTACATTACAAATGCCAGACCAACTCACACAGTGCCCCTTGTTTCACATGGCGTTCAAAGCACAAATTCACCATTAGTTTTCAGGCTGCTTGCAAAACCTCTCAGGATGAATCTGAGGTTTTATCATTGTGTCTGCTGCAATTTGAGGTTAGAAAATGGCACATTGTGTTACATTCGTTTGCAGTGTTCATTCCTCCCCTTCCAGTTACAGGCTGACTACTGACAATGGTCAGGGCAGATTTACACTGGAACAAAAGTGTCCCTATAGAACAGGGTTTCTTAAGTGTCTTCAGTCCCAAACTGTGTAGATTCATACTCACCCTGCAAGACTCGCTCATTAAAACATACTGGTGTTGTGTTCAACAGAAATGACTGATGAAATGCTACCTGGATTTGTTTGAATTTCCCCCTTTTGAATAATGAACACATAGTTATAAAGGAGTGTGACAGTGGAATATATATACCGGTATGTATGTATGTATGTATATATATATATATTTTTTTTTTTTACAAGCACACTGTCAGAAAATCCAAATTTAAGTCTGACTCAGGATAAGTCATATCCAATGTTACATAAAATAAACAGTGTTTAAAATCTTAACATAAAGATAGAAATCAGGCACATTCCACAGTTAAATACTGATGGATACATTGTTTCAAGCCTCACTTATTGTTAATGTTGTGTTTATTTTCTAAATGAAAAATGGTCAAAGCAAAAAGAATTCAATGTAAACACACGCAATAAGGGCTGACATACATATATTTGTCAGGCAGGTGTTGTAAATAATAAAACTGTGCCATGAATTCTGTCTTTTCAAAATATGTTTTCACCTAAACACACACTCAGGCATGTTGCATTCGTGCCCTCAAAACATGAATTCACTTATGAGCCAGAGACTGAAAAGGAAATTTAAAAAAGGTATACTTATGTATTTATTGTCCAGTGAACTTAAAATATATATACTTCATATCAGAAAAAAGGTCAAACTCTTACCATAATGTTTAAAATTCCCACAGCATATAAACAGTGTTAATGCTGCGATTAAGTTTTAGCTTCTTTTGATATTTTATTTGCTTGTTTAACTATCCAGTCATGTTTTATAGTTATTTTTTCAGAGTTTAAAGGCGTAATGTTTCCTCTATCAGTGTCCCATGACAGTGTTAATGCTAATCCAAGTTTTTGTGTTGACAAAAATAAAGTTCTGGGAAACGGTGAATGTTAACACTTGCTCATTTCATCCTATAAATCATTTGTCATCTTTCCCAGTTCATTCTTTATTGTACAATTTATGCTTTAACAAGTTGATTTCACTGCTATATAAATGGTGATTTTTAAATAGAATTACTTTCAGTTTGGGAGAGATAACATTTTATGAAGAGCTGTGACGATATTTAATTCTGTCATATCAGCAACCCTACATGGTAAATTGTTGGTTTCATCCCTGATGTATGAGAAACACTCTGGAAATATATCTTACATGCATGATGTAAAAATAAGTGTCCTTTGCTTCTGCTTGGAATAACAGTAACAGAACTGCTTGAACTCATAGGCAAGTTAGGTCATGTGTAGAACAATATCCCTCATTTGCAGTTATTTTCTTGCCTTATTTCACAAAAAACTCAACACATTTTTGAAAACTAATGGGATAAACGGTGTGAGCTAACTCGGTTTCCACATTGGCACTTACTGGACTGTGTAAATGGGTTCAAATTAATTACCCAATAAGGGACATTTATGTCAGTTATAGTTTACTTGTGTTATGCTGTTGTGAGCCCTAGTCTTTTGAATCCTAGCCCTTACTCAAAAGCATATATTGTAATCTAAGTGTGAGCTGAGGTTTTTACAAAGCAAGCAACATCAACACTAAAGGTACCCTGTGGAGTATTTGAACACTTGTGGTGCTGTTGATCAGTATTTTGATGAGAAAGTTCTAGGAGTGTTGATACCTTGTAGCGTAACACTTCAGTACTAACACACATGCATGCAAAAGCATGGCACTAATAGTTTGTCATTGTAATTCACAATAAAAGCTATTACAACACACAAAACAAGAAAAACAAGACAGAAAACTGAAGAAAACAATGCAAGTTTCCCAACATTCACACACCAAAAAGGTTTTGTGAATGTTAATGAGGTAGGGAATGCATTCAACATGTTTGTGGGCCATAAAGTATTTTGTAGACAGCACAACGAATAATAGAAACTTCACAGGGCACCTTCAGTATCCAGTAGAAACATGTTAAGTACAGAATATGTCAACAAGTAGTCAGTTACAGCAGTTTAGACATTAAGTTAGCTGATAGACAAAGATGTAGGCTATCCTATAACTTGTTAACACAAAACTACAGTGTCAGTGATTAAAAACAAACTTCCTCACCAGGCCAAAATCAGCTCATTAACCTAATCTTTTCACTTATTCAGGCTCAGTCATTTGCAGTGAAAACATACATAGCTCACTAATTAGAAAGCTTCTGATCAGAGCGTTAACAATGTGACTTGAAATGTCTAATGACAGGTATCATGCTCAGTTCTGAGGTGGTTAAAGAGTTTCAAATGGACACGTATATGAATTTATGCAGGTGTTTTAATACAGTTCTCAACTAATCACCCATCACTATCACCCACTACTAATTGATAGCAAGTGCTCCAGTCCCATAAGGAAGCCAGGTCCTCAGTGGTCAGTGAGTGCTTCCTCCCAGTCCTTTTTTTTGGGCACTGTGTATTTGAAAGTTTACAGCTTCTCTATCACCAGAGATGAATCAGTCATGCTAATGTCTGCTTTCGCTGGCTCTCTATTTGTGCAGCTAGCTCAAGATTTAATCAAACTCCCAACATTATTTCTCTTTTTGAAGTCTGCATATGTAAGTTTTCAGTGATATACTGTAAGTTACACTGTCATTAGCTTTCCCAGTTTGAAGACTCAGTGCTGTGAAGTTAATCTTATGCCTTTACTTGCAAAAGCTGCAGTTTTTCACTAATGATACTGTTTGAATTTGCTTTGGTATCCGTGCTTATTTCTTGTCAATTGTGAGGCATGTTAAAGCTATTTAAAGCTTTTACTCACTTGATATAACCCTTTATTCCTGAATCGTTGTAGGACCTTGAGCGACTCAGCCAGACTGCTTGTTCTGTAGGAAGAACTACTGTAGGATGATTCTGCTTGTATGTAGTCACCACACATGCCAGATCTTATCCTATGCCACCATACATCAAGTTCTATGCAGTTTCTAGTGATTTCCATTTTTAATTTCAACTATGTCAGATGCTGACCAGAACTTCTCACTTCCCTCATGCTGCAGTAGGCTGCATTTACAGTATCTGTTAAAATCATACAATTGAACGCATGGCAAGTTGCCAATTAGCATTCATCATTAACGGTCAGCTACTTATCATGGCCCTGCAATTGCTTGACTATTTACACATCAGTGCAATTACATGTTTAATTCAATGGCTGGGCCTTGTTTTGCCCCAGTGTCACTTCTCTGGAGAGCAGTGCATGAATTTGGTGGGTGCTCACTAACATACTAGGCTATCCCAATCCTGGTGATATTTTCATTGGTAGAGGTACTTACTGTTTACCGGCAGCATGTTACTGATTTAGTCATGTAGAGTCAATTGCATTTTCACTATAGTACAGTTGTGTATTACAGCATACTTACACTGTGTAGGCTGACATGCCAAGAAGCTGTATTTAATTTCTTTATCAATACTACTCTTTCAAAAGTGTAAAGGTTTATGGGTACTCTGTAGTACATATGATAAAAATGCAGTTATGTGGGGATGAAAAGCAGATAGGTTGTGGCCCTGCAACACAGTAAGGTAATGGTGGAATCAGTTCTTGTCATTTCAGATGACCAGTGTTTCAGATTAGGTGACCATGAATTTCTTTTGTGACTTGGATGAGAGATATGGTAAAACTACACATCCGACCTCAACCCAATACTAGCTTTCACAGCTTACAGTACATGACATACATGAGCCAACAATGAACATTTACATATTTAAAAGCGGGTTTACAGTATGAAGGAAGTGGACCTGCTTTGAGGTCTGCCTTTTTCCTCAGGAGTAGGTAGAACAATGCTGAGTGTGTGAGTACACAACAATACACATATGTGTGCAGAGGGTGATATCTCACCAACAGATTTCATTCATTTGGTATAGTGGTTGCTGAAAGTGTTAGTCAAATGAATACAGTTTTCAAATTAATTCCTTTGTCTTTTACTTTGACATGTGTCAGGCTAATCATAAGATGATTTATTTGTGTGTTTTGTTTGAAATAATCATTAGTGAATGTGTAAGAATAAAATGTGAAATGACTGTATTAAAAGAATGGGGAAAAGTGATTTACATCTCACAGGGTGAAAAATGCAAGAATCACAGAAAAGAGGAAGTAGACACATCCCTGAAAAGGAGGAACTGCAAAAGTTCGTGTGTGCATGCCACACAGAGAAGAGACACACAGCATAATGAGGAAGCAGCAAAAATGATGGTGTCAAGCCTAAAAGTAAAGATTTGACTGATAATTGTTTGATCAATGTCCAATCAATGATAATCAATGTTTAGTCGATTAATGTATTCAAAATATAAAGATTTATATTTTGATTTTAAGGCATTGATAGTTTTATGTAAAATCAGTGTGTAATTCTGATTCTGGGAAAAGCAATGATGGAATTTTGATATTTCAGTCAGATGTGAGTTTCTTGTATTTTTGTTATGTATTGAGATGGTTTAGTTTTCTAGAAAAGAGGAAATAGAATCCAAGGCTGGATCTTGGTGGGGCAGAGGCTGGTTACAGGCAGTGGGCTTGAGCTGACAGGAAAAAATATGCAATACTTCAGAACAATATGATTCTGCACACCAAATAAGGTATTAACTGCCAACTGTGGCATCTGGTTGGATGAGAGGACAAAGAATACTGACCAGAACCCTATGAAAACCCAGGCAAAAAGAGGAACGGGGAGTCCTTTCGCAGCTGGAGGCTCTGTCCGGTTGGCCATCTGGCTTTCAGGAGACCGAGGAATGCGGGAGGCAGTCCGTGAAGAGGAGCCCCTCTGGAGGTGCTCCCCCGCAGGCCCGGTCTGTGTGGAGGAAGAATTGCAATGTCTCACACAGTTAATATCTCACATTGGACACAGGCGTTCGGCCTGTCAGAGGAAGGAAATGCATGCCGACGAGGGATGATGAAACTGTGGCAGAGCCTCACAGCTCAGCAGGGAAACTGAATTCCTGCTTCAAGGATGATTGATGAAGAAATGAAGAATTTTAACAAAAAGCCACAATCCACCCGGCCTGGTGGGGAAAGGATGGCTTGAAAAGACAGTTGTAGACATTTTCATGTCTTTATGAAGATTTGGACTAAAAGGAGACTGTTTATAGACATTTTCATGTCTTTTATGCTTTCCTGAGTCACAAAAGATTTGACCAAGAAAAACATTGTTTATCTGAATTTGTCCTATTTCTCTCTTTGAGAATTTTGAAGATTGAACCGGATGAGCTTTTCCTTGTGAAGACTTGAATCATTTCAAAAAGAGGAACAAACGATTGCCCAATCTGCCACCGCCCTACCCAGAGCCAGCTGAGAGCCAGATTGTGTGAGAAAAATCTTTGTTGTTCAGATCAAGAGCTTAGCTCAACCATAATAATTTTAATCAGTATGATCATTTTAGATTTATGCTTAGAAATAGTAGTTGTTGATTTATTTACATTGTAAGCAAATCAAGACAATTGATGATTTTAAGGTTTATACTTTATTGCTTGTTGCTTTGCTGTAGCTCTGTTAAGCTTCTATATAAAATTCCTGAAAAGGTTTAATACTCTGGTTATTGAGTCAATTTTTGGATGATGCTTATTCTTATGATTTTAGTGGGTTTACACTTTTAAGTGGTAATTGTTAAAGTTGTACATATTGCACAATTCACAGTGAGTGTTCGATTACACAATTTACCGTGTTAATAGTAGTATGCTAACCCTCTCAGCAGTGCCTCTCTGATTGGGCGTGTTGCTCGGGTGTTATGTTGTGGAAAAATTGCCACCACAGTTATGCCATACAAACTGGCTGGCTGCATGCCATACAAACCGGCCGGCTGTCTGAGGTTGCATAACAGTTCACAGGGTTCACAGAAGGCCAAGACTGAACTGCTGAAATGATTTTTAGACAGATACATCAGAAAACGGTTTATCTAAAATATCCAGCTGTTTACTTGTTACATAACATACACTATTTTTTAAATATCCCATCCTTAATAACATCTTATGCCAACTAAATACTGTGCAAAACAAATATGGTCTTAAGTGTCCAGTGACACAGCTTTCATTGGTTATTTCAGACTAAATTTAACACTTCCTCAGAGCCAGAGTGTACTGGTTTATAAAAGTTTCTCAGTACAGTAACATCTGAGGGTTTAAGGAGGTAGCTGCCACAATAACTGCAGGTTGTTATTATTTGGGAGGTTTGGGGTCTTATCCCGAATTAATAACATGAAAGAGGGAGGTCTGCAGGGAACTCTGTTCACAGGTTCATGGTAGTCAATTACTGAGTGAATATCTCCGTCATGCAACCTCAAGCAGTGTTTGGAGCTTTAATGTTTCCAATATGCCACCTTAGTGTGAGAGGGGTTAGTATCGTGGCCTTCATACACATGTTAACGGCTGTGTGGGATTACTTGTCTATAGGTTAATATCTTTGAGCACATCATAAAGTTTTTAAAAATAGGTGAAAAAAAAGAAACATGAAAGTCTTTCGGTTGAGGCTTGAAAAGGTGTCCAAGATGTTGGGCTCCATTTTCCTGCAAGAGGGCACATTGTTAAATTTCTGTCTAAACTCCAGGCACAAGGTAAACATGGGCATGTTCAATGGTGTTTTGCAATTTTGGTGACCACAGATGCAGCGCACTTTGATGCACAGCCAGGATTTACGAAGCACATTTAGTAGGGTGAGTGGAGTACGTTATTACATGGAGGGACACATCGTGAGCAGGTGAAGTTGGGGCTGGCTTCAGTTATGTCCAATCAAACCAGTTCCTCTCATCTCCTTTAACGAGCAGAGCAGAAACCTGACTGAATGATGTATGATATATGAGCTGTGACTTATGAGTTTCTTTCCCTGTACCGTCTTCTCCTGTTCTCCATTCCTAAATTGGCATTGACAAAACTGTTTATGTAGAAGTACTGCACATAAATATTCACTCAGCAGTCTGCTAATATCACTGACCAGCGTTTGTGCATGGAAGAAAGAAGTCTGTGGTCCTATCGGTTCTGTACCGGAAACAAATTCTTTGTGTGTAACATACTTGGCCAATAAAGGTGATTATCCTTATTATCCTTATAACCAGCAGCAATTATATAGTGTAATTTACTCACCGCTGCATCCAGTGTGTGAGATACTCATGTAACCTTATAAATGATTCACAGTTTTTAAAATAATACAATAAAATCATATTGTGATCACTGCGTTTGTGCTGAAACTGACTGTGGTCTACCAGAGCTTACAGCCAGTGGATGTGTCATCCACTTCATCTCCACCTACAACTGCTTTCAAAGCTGATCAAACCTCCATAAAATGCCAAAACAGACACAACGTACATCCCCACAGTGGTAATGAAGGTGTGTCTGTGTGAAACTTGTTCGTTTGAATCAAATGTAACTTACTGACAGCAGCACAGTGACGTCAGACTGACTTTACCTGCTGCACAACAGGATTAATGGAGACATCTGCAGGGTGTCTCTTATTTTTCTTGGCCCATGAGCTGCTTTCATGTCTTATTATGTGTAATTTTTTAATGTGAATTTGGATTCCCATATGCTGGCTGCAGCCCGCCTCTGGCTGCAGATCGCTGCTGACTGCAGATCTCCACTGACTGCATCCTGTAAGGACAGATGGTGCGTCCTGACGTGCACTAACACTGTTTGACCATATTCATATCTATGGCCGAGGACTAGTTTATTTATTTTATTTAAAAACAATCTTCATGATACACATTAAATTATTGAGAGTGAACTCCAGCAGATCAGTTGTGGATTTAAGGGTTAATTTTAAGTTGGTGTGCATACCTGATCTCATGCTTTGCAGTCTATGCAAATACCGTACACCTGCAACAGTGATAAAAGGTGGCCTGAGCAGGTGTTATTGTCATCACTATTTTGGGTTAAAGCGAGAACCAAAATTGCACTGTGCTGCCTAATTAGTGTACACAGGACCTCAACTGTGCCTCTCCTCCCACCTCAGTGTAAGAGCACTGATTCATGGCAGGAAAATACCAAACACACCAGTGCACAAAAAAGACTAGACATGCAACCATGGAAAATACTGCTGGTCAGGAAAATTGCACCTGTTATGTTAGTCTTCACATCTGATTCTGGGTTGGGCCTTCTGGGGCTCATATTGTGTAGTCTACTCCCAGCATCGCTGACAGTTGGAAACTTATTATATTGCCTTGCATTGAAGGGATTTTTGCTTTTATCAATACTCCCAGCCACCCAGCCAACAAAAGTGTTTCATTTTCTTCCAAGGCTCCCCTCCATATCTTGTGAAATATATTTCAGCCATTGACCTGGGTTACAAAAACAAGGTCATGGTGCTTTTTATATGGGTCTCATAAATCTTGAGTCCAAGTGCAGGCAATCAGGGTGTTAGCCTATATACAATATCTTGAGTAGATACCACAACACTCGAAAAGCCCAGGCCTAATTTCCTAGCACACGGCTGTGTTAGGGTGTTTGCACACACATTTTCATTTGCATATGCTTGTATGCATGCTGCCTAGCAAAAATGGGCAAGTTGAGTGTAGAGCTAGAAGGCTAGCAGCTAGTCAGTACAAAGTCAACTAACCTATAGGATGCACTGGCTCAAGATTCTGAAATTCACACATTTTTAATGTTGCTGAGAACAACACAGAGAACAAGAGAGGGTTTTTTCACCTTGGCCCATGAGAATGATTTGTGATAATAAATAGCCTTACAGTCCTTATTTTGTTAAAACCTCAGATCAAGCCCTGGTGATTTATTTCATCCAGAGAAACAATCTGGAACAAAGAGATGCAATTAGTTTATTTAATTTAAATCTTATCCCAAAAAGCAACACTCCCTATAACAGACCAGATTGTATCCCTCCAGCCAGCTTGCCTGCTGCAGTGTTATATGTGGTAAGAGCAGTCCACACTCATTATTTTGAATGACTGCACAGTGCCTGTGAACAAGCCAAAAGGGGAAGGATGTATTCTCACAACACAGGCCTCCACACATATACACGTTAGTGAAGGGAAACCAGGGGGAGAAGCGTTTTAGCTTACCAAGTAGTATATCTGTGCCAGTGTACAGATTTCTATATCTGAACACAATAGGGTTGTCATCCAGGATATTCCTCTTCTTTGTCTGTTATAAAGATCACCACTTTACCCCTGCAATGACTTAAGTAACTGGATCCGATTGCAGACTGCTTTCCTGTATGACTCACTCCTACTCCAATGGCTAACATTGTTAGCTGTCGCGGCGTCACTGACCTAAAGATGCTAGCGATGGCAGAAAACCTTGCAGGGAACAGTAAACTGAAGGTGCTGAGGATGTGAGGGGAAACCATTTTGCTAAACAGCCCAACCTGTCAGCTCAGTATAAATGATGAAACAACAGAGAACAACAGAGAATCTCTAGTAGAAAAAAATGAGGCCCCCCAAAAAAGTAATAGCTCTTTAAAATGAGGTAAAGAGCCTGACTGTGTCTCTCAGCTGCTATGGAGGCCTTTCTTTTTCTTTCCTTTTTAACATAATGCACTTCCAAAAATGATCAATCTTGACTGATAATGAAAAATTGCCACATGGAAACTAACCTATCCTGACCCAAGCTTTTCATCTAATTCACCCGATGTGCAGAATTCCACCTAGGCTGATCTGTCTGTGCTTGGCCTGACTTAAATTCGTCACATATGGTGCCCTGATTAAACAGCTCTACAGAACCTGGCTGGTTAAAGGAAGTGGAGCATTTTCCACCAGTTTCTCTCCATTTTTTCACACCAGTGGGCAGCCACTGTGTCACTCAATCCACCTCCCAGTTAAAGAAAAGAAAAACTGGCAATGGAATAAACAGTGCAGGTGATTAGTTCTATAAGTTAAAGTGGTCCAATAAGTAGAATAGCAAAGAACACTGATCTCAACTGAAGGTACAATGAGTTTGAATGATACAGTGTAATGTGATTTAACCACTATCAAAAAGTAGTACCAACACAGAATACAAAACTAGTCCTTGTATGCCCAGCTTCACTCAAGCTATTTTATGTTATGCAAGGAAGTTTTACTATATCCCCAGCCCCTCTCCTTATTGTCCCCGACTCGAGCCAATAATATCCACAACCTGGAACTGCATTTCTCATGGTCCGGCGAGGGTGTGTGTTTTCCCAAATTCCGATCAGGAAATCCATCTGAAATTGCTCCAATGCAAGGAAGAGGGTAAAAATTATTCTTATAATGACATAATCAGCAGAGCAGCCATCAAGCAGATAAATTGTCATGCGCATCGTGCTAAAATATCCAATTATCCTTTGTCCCCAGCTCTGTGTTGAAATTGGAACTGCCAAAAAGCCAGTAGGTGGGTCCTCCACTTCCACTGGTTCAATCCTGCTGGCAGGTTTGGAGTATAGACAACCCCCAAAGAGAAGAGGGCTTAAACAGCCTTGGTGCTTAGTTTACAGATCTAGGTATGTAAAGAGTTTCTATACAATAAAATAGTTCCCAATCCTCAAAAATAAACTGATGAAAAGTATACGTGTCATTTTCCCCCCTCAAAATGGTTCTTTTGTGCATACAGGGTTTCTTTGTCCTTCACATTTTCACATCCTTCCTTTGCTATTTTCAGCAGTGGTTTTTGCATTATCTTACATAGCCTCCATATATGAAGTTAACACATGCCTAAATTGGGTTGTGTGGCATCCCCATAAACAGTAATCTGCAGTGTGATGCCAAAAGGGGAACAATATGTTTTCTCTCTTTTACAAAACACTCCCCTCTTCCCACCTCCGAGGTGTCTGATGCTCCTTTCTGCTTCCAGATAATACTGTCAAGCAGTCATTTCTCAAAAGATCCCAAAGGCCATATCTGTTGCTAGAAAGAAAAAGTAGTTTACTGTACTTTGTTTTGCTGCAGTATCAGAAAAAACTCACATATTTTAGCTTTTGAGGCTGTTTTTCTTCATCTCCTTATTTTACTTTTTTCTTCTTGTCTTTTTTCTAAAAAAAAAAACATAATTATGCTCCCTGCCCCCCGGTCCAAACCCCCAGAAATCTCTGCACTATATGATTATATTCCCTCAGGTATTAACAGGGTGTTGTACAATCCTGGTGCAATTCCATGAGTATCTGACAAGCTCCAGGTTGGCATTTCAGCTCCTGACATAACGGTGTTTGTCAGCTTATCAGTCTCAAGTCTCTACTGCAGCAGTGGCGTTAGCTTTTGCTTCAGCCCACAGAGTCCTACCTGCATGGGTGCATCTACAGGGCTATACCCGAGTGGTGGAGTGTGAGTGTGGGTGGGGCAAGGTGTTATTCTGCCCACTGCTGGGGAAGGTGTTGAAAGAGTGGAGCGAGGTGAGCCCCCCCATGGTGCTGGGGATCATGGTTATAGTGTTTGGCGTCATGAGCGGGATGTCGTCCGGTGAGCGCCTCATGGCCAGAGTATAGTCTGGTGGGCAGGCAGTCCTCAGCACCACATCATGTGGGTGCAGGGAGTCACCCACCCCCCTGCAGTCCCGATCCAGGTCTGAGTGCTGCTTCATTTGCAGGGACATGATCTCCTCCTCCTGAGTGTGGGCCAGGTCATTTGCAGCGCTCCGCTGAGGGCTGCAGCGCCTATGGACGTCATGCCGGCGTTTGTCTTTCTTGTAGTAAAGCGCGGCGAAGGCAAGGATGTTGAGGAAGAGCAACGAGGCTCCCACAGCAATGGTTACTGAGAGCTCAGTGGAGTAGTCACGCTGGTCCACCAGGTGTGGCTGGTTGTGGCTGTCCTGGGTCTCAGTGGGGAATGGAGTCGGGTTAGGGCGCCTAGTCACTAGAACCTTGGTTTTTGGGGTGCGGTTAGTAGCCTCTGGGGCAGGGATCTGAAAGCAGGAAAAACAATAATCAGTCATGATTAGCTTGTTTGAGAAAGTTTTTGTGCTACTACAATCTGAGCTTTTTAATCAGATTGATTTCAAGGAAAGCTCTGCACACTGGGTCACTTATCAGGGCAAATGTTTGCACTGACAGAAAAGTGAACTTCACTTTGATGCATGTTTAGACCCTCCTACGCCTTAGAATTGTGTCTTAGTTTGGTTATAAGTAATTTTCAAAGAACAGTTGGTGAAATATCCTTATTGACCTTGAGTGTTGCTGCATGTGTGTTATGAAGAATGAGCAAAATGCAATCAACTTTTTAAAAAAATGTTTTTTTAGGTTTGTTGGGTTTTTTTTGTTTTTTGCTTGGCTGTTTGTGTATGGCCGTGGTTCTTAAAGTGTGGGGCGCACCCTACTAGTGGGGAATAAAGACATTACAGGTGGGGTGCAATGAACGGAGAAAATTAGAAATGGGTCATTAATACAAGTAAATTAAAATAACATGAGTTCGGGGCCCGGGAGAAAAAACTGGAACCATAGTGCAACAATAACGGTTTAACGTCGGCACGTTAACTGCCGTGCAACAATATAAGGAAATGTTCACACAAAGGGCCAATAGTGTATGGATAAATTTATTACATGGGCCACAAAAAGCAGGCCATTCATCGCAAGCAGACAAAGAAACGACAGGCAGTAAGCCTTATCAACCAAAAAGCCAGCTGAAAAGGAAATATGATGAAGGATTCATGGTGGGCATGGTGGGCACAGAGGAGGGACCCATGTGTGTCTTGTGTCTTAAACCGCTGGCAGCAGACAGCATGAGACCCAACAAATTAAGAAGACGTTTAGAAACGACACACCCCAGTCACGTTAATAAGCCACACGACTGGCAGAATACTGTCCAGGAAAATCGCATGGTTAAATCTGCATCAGTGGACAGCAAGCACAAATGGCTTCCTTCAAAATTGCATACAGAATTGCACAGTGCAAAAATCACACACAATTGCTGAGCAGCTCATTCTCCCTGCTTCTGTAGACAGGGTGTCGATTATGCTGGATGAGACAAGTGCTGCAAAATTGAAAACTATCCCCCTGTCAAACGATACAGTTGCATTTATATTTTATCTGTTTTGAACTTGGTGTTATTTGATATTAAAATAAATTTGCAATTTTAAAATTGGCAGATTTCGTTATTTTTTGACAAGTGGGGCTTGAAAATTTGCTTAGTGTCCGCTGAGATTGGTTCCAAGCAGCAACCTCCAAGGCTGAGAAATGAATCCAAAGCAGAAGTGGTAAAACCTGCTGAAAAATATATTAACCCTGATTCTATACATGTATTCAACTCTTCCGGACAGTAGACTAAGAGGTGGGTTTAGAATACTCCTTTGGTATGCGTGATTTATTAGTTTTTTCCAGTAATCACCACATTAAATTTGCCAATACTTTGAGCAGCCCAAAATGTAACTTGATGACAGCTTTTGCTCATGATGTGAATTTCCTCCTCATCATACCGAAACTAATGAGCTGTGACTTATGAGAAGCATTTGTACTTATGTCAGTTCCACGTTAATATGCAAATATCTTGTAATGTCTAACTGCAAAAGCAGTTGAGGCACTTGAAGACAAGATTAGACAAGAGTTGGGTCAACAAGCAATCTGAACATTGCATTTTAATTTTTCTTTTTTAATGTTGCTTGGCTCTTATTTTGAAACTGTTAGTGGCAGAATGAGGTATAGAAGATTGAGTACCGACCTTGGTGGTGGTGGGGATTAGCTGGGTGACCTCATTGAGACTGTGCAGATGGGGAACCAGCTCTAACCACAAGTTAACCTGAGGAGAGGAGAGAAAATACAATAAGTAAGAAGAGCATCAGAAAGTCAACGTTCAAATTCAATAGGTCTGAATACTAACATCTCAGTCTTTACAATTCAGAAGCTTTTGTTAACCAACATGTATCAGATACAAAGGCATCAATTGAACTGACAAATTAAATTAGCTCAGTGGCAGACACATTCAGTGTGGTAACAGATTTACAACATAACTGCACAATTACAAAAACATCAGAAAAAAGAGAAACTGTGGAAAACAAGTAAATAAGGCTCTTCCTGTGACCATAACTACAGATGAAATGTACAGATAGGATGTGAAAAAGTGCTTGATGAAACGAAAAGTTATGACTACTGTGAGATAATACAGTTGTAATACTATTTTTAAAATACAGTCAACCTATGTGCTCAAGAAAACGTTCACATTCAAAGTAGCCAAAGTAGCTTTACTGAGCTGCCAAGATGATAAGAAAGTGTAAGGGCTACATTACAATTGTTTGGAAAGAATATACAACTGTACCCATTCTTTATTAGTCTACTTACATAATTATAATAGAAACAAAGTGACAAGTAACCAGCAGTCAGTTGTGATATGGCTTAGCTGGGCAGCACAGGTTACCATTATAATCGACCCTGATAAAATGCAAACTAGTTTCACTAAAATCCAAAGATACTTTTTCTAAGGTTCCTTTCCAAAACCAGTGTATTCGATTCCAGGATGGCTGTCAGTATTCAGTACTAAGAGTGTTAAAAAGATAATCAACATCAAAACAGCAAGTGCAGTAATATCTGACTGTACCTTGTTGGCACGGTAGTGCTCTTTGACTCGGGGCTTTAGGCCAATGTGTAGATAAAGCTGATCTTTCTGGTTGTAGCGAGTCCATGCCACTTCTTCAAAGCGATTGGGCTTGGTGTGGATGAACTTAGTGTCCTGGGGGACAGGCTGGTTTGGGTCCCTGAAAAGAGTAGAGACAGGGGAGACATGGTTTTAGGACAGAACTTTAAAACCAGCCCATTTGAAAGAATGGAATAATAGAAATGTTGCCTCTAGTGGACAATGCAGTCCTCTCCTGTCCAATCAGTAATAATTGCATCACTTTGTGGTATTTTGCTTCAGGGAGCAGGAAGAAGTAAACTAAGAGCTAAACTAAAGTTGGAGTGGACCTTTTTAGGCATGGCTGTCTGATTATTACATTTTAATTTTGACCTAAGTGTAGCATCTTCTTCAGGCTAATCAGTGTAATTATGAAAATACTGGAATGAAGCAGTAAGATGGAGCCCCCAGGTTTCATCAAGTTTTAATCAACAGTGTCTGAGATATCACACCTGATAAAGTCATAAAAGGTCAAAAAGGGTATTATTGCTTACAAATGATTGGTTTTCTAAAGATTATGACTGAATAAAAAGGTTTAAAGATAGCCTCACACATTTCCCTAAAATGAGGTTTTATTTAAATGCTTCAAAATTGCATGACTGAACCTATTTATACATAATTTATGCATGAAAAGATGCTTCCTGGCCAGGAATATGTTTGAGTAAAGATGTTGTTCAACCATGCTGATAATTTCCAGAAAACATATGCTTCAGTAGTTGCCATAAACCAAACTGAGAAATAGCTGCTATTTTAATCGTGTGTACAATCTGCTTGTGATAAACATTAGAATCAAGCCATAATAACACAAGGCTGACTAAAAATGCAGGTCATAAACCCCTCATGAATGCCCTCCTCCTATTCAGTACATTCAGAGGAGCATTTACCATGGAATCCCATTTTAAATAAACAGAGCCAACCATATGAGCTATGGACACCCAGTAAGCGCCCCATTGTCTGAGAGCAGCATATGGAGCCAGCCAGACCTCATCAGGAACACACTTAACTATTCAAATTGATGGCATAAATCTCCCAGGTACGCAGCATTCTATTTCAATTTGGGGTTATGTATGTAGATCATTAGTGCCTTTCTGTTCCCCACAGGGCTACTGGGCAGTGCACAGAAAAAGCCAATGGCCCCCCATTACACTCTCAAAAAACAATTATGGCCATGGCTATATGCTGGAAGGCAACAGGAGACCGAGGTGGGGAAAAGGTTTTAATTTTGTGATTTTAATTTTGTCCAACTGAGAAGGTTGCTCTTCGGGCTACAACCATTAATTAGAATGTATTTAAAGATATGTAGAGAGTATCTGCATAGAATCCCAATTACACTGTACAGTCCATAAGAGAGAATAGTACATTAGTTCAGTTCACTCCTTGTAGTCATCAGATGTTACAGAGTTACAATGGAATTGTATTAAAGACCTTGTAGCGCCTTATCATCCCAACAGAGCACTTTGCTCTCAGAGCACTTCACTCTCAGAGTGCAGGATTAGAGTACAGGACTCCTAGAGTCCACAGAAGTAGAATAGGAGGCAGGGCCTTTAGCTATCAAGCTCCTCTCCTGTGGAGCCAACTCCCAGTCTCAGTTCAGGAGGCAGACACCCCCTCTACCTTTAAGATTAGACTTCAGACTTTCCTTTTTGATAAAGCTTATAGTGCCTGCAAGTACCCTGGTTTCCCACAGTCACATGGGAACCACGATGAGGAGTCAATAAAAACAGTACCATCAAAGGATAAGACAGGCCCTGAAAATCCAGTTCATTGGGGAGAACAAGAGCCAAGCCTTCAACACATACACCCTGCCAGTCATCAGATACCCTGCCAGCATAGTGAGCTGGACAAAAGAGGACATGGAAGCTGCTGATGTGAAGACCCAGAAACTCTTCACATTGCACGGAGGCTTCCACCCGAAGTCCCAACACTGAGAGACTGTACACCAGGTGAAAAGAGGTTGCACCACCGACAGATAACCAAGGTGGCTGACATTGGGAAATCCTACCAGTGGCTGGAAAAGGCTGGCCTATCGGACAACACTGAGGCACTGATCATAGCAGCACAAGAACAAGAACTAAGTACAAGATCAATCGAAGCAGGGGTCAACCACACCAGAAAGGACCCCAGATGCAGACTGTGTGCTTTAAACTGTGATTCTATTGTGTGTGGATTGTGATGTTAGTTTAAGACTTTGTAGATTTTTGTTTGGACAAATCAGCCAACCCTCTCAATGCTCCTAGAATATGCAACTAAACTGCAAAATGCAGATAAGTTTTGAAGCGTATGTATTTGATTGTTGGATGTTGGATAACATACCACTGTATTATTTTTTTTATCCACCCCTCCCTTATAGCCTACTTCTTAGGTCACCATGTCACCTAACATTTCTATGCAACTCTTTTTTTTTAGGCATTGTGATTGATTGTTGTATTATATTGCAATGCAACATCTTATTGAATGAGTGAAGCCCTGAATTTTTCTATAGGCACAGCAGGTATCTGCTAATGTTTGGAGCGGATAGCAAAGCTACAAAACAGAGCACTGGTATTTTGGATGTTTGAGTTCAAGTCTGCTTCTTGACTGTCTGTGGGTGGCACCAGCCACTGAAAAGTCACATATAACTCATGGCATTTCCAGCCATTCAGCATTGGCTTATGCTGCTAAACTGTATCCTCTCTGTACCCGTTCAAAATACACTCTGTACTAGCTAGCGATGTTAGGTTCTTTTTATCTTTAAGCTGAAATTTCATTTCTTGCCCGAAATATATGCCACAAGAGCAGACCTGGGCATTTTACGGCCCGCGGGCCACATCCAGCCCTTTGGGCGTCCCTGTCCGGCCCGTGTGAGGTCCATCAAATCAGAACATGAATGAAAAAAGTTCACGGGTGAACCTAAAATCCCCAACTTACCGGGTGAGAGACAGGTGATGTTGTCCAGCAAACCCTCAAAATGTCAACTCACGCCAAAAAAGAAAAGTTGATGCCAAATGCTACGTTTTCAACAAGACATCGACTGGAAAGTATTTGTTTACAGAAGTCAAAGGTAAAGCGGTGCGCTTAGTTTGTGGTAGGATTACAATTTGAATCGCCACTACATGACCAATCATGAGGAGAAATACAAGAACATGTCGGATGAAGAGTGCGCAAGAGAGTTGGATGCTTTGCTAGTGAAACTGCATAACCAACAAAGACTTTTTACAAAACTTTCCACACCCAGAGATGCAGCTTTCAATACAAGTTATGTCATATCCCACAAAATAGCCAGAAAAAATAAGCCATTTTCTGACGGAGAGTTTATTAAAGAGTGTTTGTTGGACTCTGCAGCACTAATATGCCCAGAGAAAAAGGACGCATATGAGAAGGTCCCCTCTCCTGACACACTGTAACGAGAAGGGTTGAGAACATCGCAGGAAATCTTTGGATCTACCTACTGTTAGAAATTAATAAATCAGTCAGATAATTATTAGACTTTAATGTGTTAGACTTTAATGTGTTATTAATGCAGTTTAGTAAGATTCAAAGTCTGCTCTAGTCTGTTCTGTTTCAAGGTTAGTAAGCCATGACACCAATTGTTTTCTTGTATTAATCTTGTGTTAGATTTATGTCTGAACGATTGTTTTAATTACACCACGTATCAACAACACACACACACATGGAATTCTACATTTTGTTATATCCAGCTGCTCCACGCATGCGGAGCATAAGATATGAGAAGGAGACAATGCACCGTCTCCAACTCGTGATGTTTTTATATCTTTTTGTGTAAGGGGTTAGCCCAAAACCTTATAAATGTATTAGACTCTGTGTTTCCAGCGTCTCTCTCTTCTCCAGCAGCTTGTCTGAGGGAGGGAGCCACCCGGGTTTGTGCTTCTGTAACTTTTATTTGTGGTCTTTAAAAAAAAAAAACAGCACTAAAATGAAGCAAGTTGGACTCCGTCTTCATTCAGATCTGTTCAGTTAAAGAACTGGGGTATAACACTCCATATATGAACAGACATTCTCAGTGATGAAGTTCAACAAATCCAGATTTCAATGCACTTGTTCAAGCCCAAGCCAGTCTGGATTTCTCTCACTGAACAAGTAAAATGAACTGAAAATGCATATCTTTACCATACTGCAAAACACCTTTTCAGTGTTATGTGAAGTTGAAAATAAAATGGAACTGTGATATACTGTTTGTTTTTGTTTTTACTGTTTATTACTTCTATATGAGTATTTTCCTGATTGACCTACACCACAATTTCATATATTTATATAACTATTTATAGAATATGCTTATTCTTATGATTACCAGTAGCAGCTAATCAACACATATAATTTACTGCTTTTTACAATGGAAGATAATGAATATTGAGCAGAATTAAGTTCAAGTTATCTTTGGTTTGGCCCTCCAGCACAGTTCAGGTTTCTCATGTGGCCCCTTGTAAAAATTAATTGCCCACCCCTGCACAAGAGAGAGTGGAGCTGTGGTCAAGCAAGCTATATAGTAAACAAAGAGAGGGAGCTGTATTAGCAAGAAGCAGTAAACATGGTGCTACAGAGTTGTGCTGTAGCACTGTCATCATTGTGACAGTGCCCTTATGGCAGCCTAACCACTTTAATTCATACATGTAGCCGGATAGAATGTCTGACCAGGTAAAATTTGTTCAGATGTGATGCATAAAATAGCCAGCAAATTCCTGGCTAGGAGTGCCTGCCTGAAAGTTAATTTAGAGATGCAGAGCAGAGACAAAAGCAGCACAGCAGCTGCCAGAGATTCATATTTAAATGAAGTGATCGTTGCAATACACACCTCCCTCCCCTCCCGCTGCTCCTATACCTCGATGTAGAATTGTTCCTTTTTTAAAATCCACCTCACGGTAATCATCTGCCATTTACTGTTTAATGAAAATTATTTTTAAATAAGATAAATAAAGTAGTCCTCAGTATGTGGCTGTAGATATGAATATGGTCAAACTGTGTTGGCGAGCATCAGGATGCACCATCTGTCCTTACAGGATGTAGCCAGAGGTGATCTGCAGTCGCTGTTTGAAAATCCAAATCCACATTAAAAAATTACACATAATGACACATGAAAGCAGCTCATGAGCCAAAATAATTAACAAACACCCTGCAGACATTTCCATTAATCCTGTTATGCAGCAGGTAAAATCAGTCTGACCTATTGTGCACTGCTCTACTGCATTTTTTATTTCCACTTAATCCAGTCTTTCCATTAATTTGTCATCCGTCTGTACCTACAGCATGGGTGTGCAGTTTGACTTGCAGCTACTTCAGCTAGTGCTCAGCTGTTGCACTTACTGTTTGCATTTAGATTTTCAGCTAAACATTTGAACTCAGTTAACATACTTTGTTGAGTTAGGATGGTACTGTTTCAGTGCATGGGGACCATATAGAAAATTAGTTGCAATGGCCCTTAGGAGTCACATATGTAGTGTAATCATACCCTGTTTTGGCAAAGTTTGTCCAGTAGGTCATGACTACTGCACTGAGCATCACATCATTCTTGGAGAAGTTGCAGGGAAACAGCTCTGTTGGTCCAGTCATCGGTAAGCCAAACACATACGGGATCTCATCTCCATGTGCTGCATCTGCCCACGGTGGAACCTAATGAGCAGCAGATAAATCAAATCAGATGAAAATTATTACATTTATGTGACAGGGCATTTAAAGGCATCATTTTTGCTGCTGACACACACAGACAGATCAAAGAAGCCAGGAAAGCACAATATTTTGAGAGAAAGGGGGAAATTAGGTATGTTCTTAATATTTTTTGTTGCCTACCATATCTGACCCATTATTCACACAGACAAGATGAGAAATAAAGGATAAAGGAATGGTGCTAAATTTTAAAATAAAATGTTGAAATAAATGTCATAAGATGTAGCCAGTTGAATAAATAATATTCCAAAAGAAAATTAACTTTCTTCAGCGCTGGTCTATGTAGTTGTGAATAAGCAAAAGCCAAAGTATGTAGAAGCCATACAAGCAAAACTAAGAGTAGCAGTAGTAGTAAGTAGTAGATCTCATCCTAAACCTAACCAAGTGGTTTTCTGTGTTTATTATTGTAAACATGATAACAAAGCCCTGTGGCATGAGATCAATCTACTGGGCTATAAGTATGGTC
>NW_018128110.1:633047-655674 GCF_001952655.1 Monopterus albus | reverse complement strand
GTGTGCACTGATTCTTTAATAAATTCAAATTCTCAAGGTATTTACAAGTTAAACAAAATGCAAACCTTAGAGGCAATTGTGACGCAAATGTGCACATACACATACACATAAACATACTAGTTTTCTCTGCATGGCACAAACTTAGGCAAAGACATGTCTACATGAGTATAATTTTATACTCCATTAGTGAACAGAGACATCTGGTCTGGAGGAAGATATCAGGTTGAACTGGATCCTGCTAAGTTCAGAGATGAGTGCACAGTCAGCAGTCACAATTACAGATGCGCTGCAAACATACACATAAACATAATGTGTGCATGTTGTTAGCTAATAAGGGCTAACAAAAATTGGTCAACTGCTTCGCCTCAGGGGGATGCAGCCACTGGTGACTGCAGAACTACACCCATCAGAAATGTGGGCGGTAGTTCAGAGATCTGCAACACCTTCAGAGTTGAAACAGGATGTCATATAACATACTACAGTTACTGGTAGCACTCTAAAATATCAAATTTACTTTTTAAATATCTCTGTCAGTCAGCTGTATTGTGTCATTTTTATATTACTGACAATTCTTAAAGACTATGTACTGTTAATTGGAGGCCCACCTGTTCTGTCTGACAGTGGTGATAGAAGGCATAAAAATATGTTGGTGACCCAAAGCTGGAGTGCAGGTCAGCTGTAGCAACAGCCGGTGCTACCCACTGGTGATCAGTGAAAAGGGCCAGCAGTGTCTTCCGGCGGGTCTCTGGGTTGTGCCGATCAGCCCAGTCTGTATACATGAACTTGATGGTCTCCCGGAGGATGTCTTTGCCCTCTGGGTAACCGTACAGGTCATCCACAAAGCTGGACACGGCGTAGTCAAAGTCATTAGCCTGGACGCCATTTTCGTTGTCCACGATCAGCTCCACAAACTTTAGGCCCTCACCCTGGTTCACTCCCAGCATTATATCATAGTTGAGGAACTCACCTAGAAAGAAATGGTGCAGATAGTTGTCAAATTATGAATGTAGGGTGAAACTGCTGACTCTTAAGCAAAGTGAGTTGATACCTTGCTCCATGAGTATCTGAGGATCATCAGGTATAACATCTCCATCAATAACAGGTCCAAAGGCAATGTGGTATCGGGCTGGCTGGATGTCTTGATCCACCAGCTCCTTATAATGTTTTCTTTGCAGACACACCACAAGCTCTACAGTGTCCTCCAGGTTACAGCCCACTTTACGGGCCAACATTCGGGCATACTTAGCTGGCTGAAAGCTGACAGCCCAGCTGGAAAGAGCTGTGCCGCTCTGGGCTATGGCCCTCTGGAACAGGCCTGGAGAGTGAACCAGCGGGGAGGGACAGGGAGGAAAGAAAGAAACCAATTACCATTCAGAAGCTTTTTCAAATATCTCAAAAACAACAAACAAAAGCCGTAAATCGTCACACAAATGCACATGCTGATGCAGCTGTAACTGAAGTGTGTGTGTTAATCAAGCTGAGATTAAACAGTGATGTTAAAGGGCTAAAATTACTTCCCTCTAAGGCAAGGTGTCAGAAATATTCTCCTGTTGGAAAGATATATTTAGGTTACCAACACACAACATCTGTTTCTCAATTATCAGCTTGGTTTAACAGTAAGGCTGGTGATAATCTGTATTTTTATTATTGTCAATAAATTCCATAAAAAGATTCAACCAGCAATGAGAATGTATCCTACTAACAAGTTATTTAACTTATTTGCATGCTAATGTTTTATCTACAGGAGGGATTCTCAAACTTAATATTCAAAGGTCCAATTCTGATTTCTATTCAAGGTCAAAGGTCACAAACAATTAGTGATAGCAAATGACATTTTATTAAACTTTCTTATAACAATATACAGGTGCAGCTCAATAAATTAGAATATCGTGGAAAAGTCCATTTATTTCGGTAATTCAACTCAAATAGTGAAACTCGTGTATTATATAAATTCAGTACACACAGACTGAAGTAGTTTAAGCTTGAAGCCATCGGGTCTTTTAATTGTGATGATTTTGCTCACATTTAACAAAAACCCACCAATCTCAATAAATTTGAATATGGTGACATGCCACTCAGCAAGTCAACTCAAAACACCTGCAAAGGTGTCCTGAGCCTTCAAAATGGTCACTCAGTTTGGTTCACTAGGCTACACAATCATAGGGAAGACTGCTGATCTGACAGTTGTCCAGAAGACAATCATTGACACCCTTCAGAAGGAGGGTAAGCCACAAACATTCATTGCCAAAGAAGCGGGCTGTTCCACAGAACTCAGAAGATTCTGAGAGAAGGATGAACACATTATTGGTCTTGCTCTTTTCATAGAAAAGTTGAAAAACAAATCCACCACTACAGCAAACAGCAAAACAGCACTGACAGTTGGTTGGATAAGATTTAAATGTTTTCCCTTTGCTCAGAACAAAATACACACAGTGAAAGATGCTCAGGTTTCTGTAGTTCTGTTTCTGGATTATTTATTAATTTAATTTCCAACTAAGAAACTGAGGTAGGTATGGAAGAAAATGATGAACCGGTAATTTCTGTAAATGCATTTTTACCTGGACTCTAACAGAGAAAAATGTTCTGTTATTTTTATGTCAAATTAGATCTCTGACATCATGGTGCCAATCAATATGCTCTAATTAGCATGTATCATGCCATGTAGGTTTATCATGGGGGCCACGGTGGTGCAGTGGGTAGAGCAGTTGTCTCCCATCCGGAAGGTTGAAGGTTTGAATCTCGGTGCCTTTAGTCCACATGTCGAAGAGTCCTTGGGCAAGACACTGAACCCCCAAGTTGCCCGTGATGGCAGTGCGTATGCACGCCCAGGGCCCCTCAGCTCCAGACAAAATTTTGTTGTACATGTTACAATGATAATAAAATAAAGCTTCTTCTTCATTAGTCTGTGTGTTGTGTATGTGCTCAGTCTACCCTGTTCTGGTTATGACTAACAGAGTGCAGAATACAGGCTCATGTCAGCTCTAGAAGTTATAAAATGTTCCAACTGAACTATGCAAGCCTTACATCCAGCTGCAGTCCCAGGAAGCCAATATTTATTTAACCAGGTCATCATGACCCAAAATGTCATTGGAGTTTATGATTGCATGACTAAAGGTCTGAGATGTCTGCAAGATTAACATCAAGTAGGATGGAGGAGATGAGTGTGTGTTTGGAAAGCATGACCATATGTTCCAATTGTCTAGACAGGATAGTGCAACACATCCTATTCAAGAAGGTCAATAATGCCTGCACCTGCCTTTGTCTTCAGTCGTTCCTAGGACAACCCGGTTTATCTGTGACCTGCACAAGAGAGCTGGTTCTGTCCTGGACTGCTCTCTGGATTCCATCAAGGAGGTGGTGGACAGAAGGATGCTGATAAAACTAACATCCATCATGCATAACCCCTCCCATCCCCTGCACCACACAGTGGTGGCTCTGAACAGTTCTTTTAGCATGAGACTGTTACATCCCCAGTGTAAGAAGGAGTGTTACCGCAGGTCATTCCTCCCCACAGCCATCAGACTGTACAACACATCTAAGCTAGGTGACAGTATGAGGGACTGTGTAATAATCTACTGAGGTGCAATATTCAGCTCCTGGGTGTGAAATGCATTGTAAATAGGCTCATGTGTAATATCTTGTTCCTGATCTTTCTCAAATACTGTACATTGCCCTGCTTTAGGTATTTTTTGAGTAGTTGCTCAGAGATCCTTATGGCTGAAACGCAGGTTTTTCTCCCCCATTGTGGGATTAATTGTGTGAGTAATATTTGATTGTTCTTGATTTCCTGGTTGTTTAGCCTCTACTGCTGTTCCTGATTCTCTTCAGTGCTGCTTTGCCGTTTTTAGGTGCCTTTGATTTGCTTATTTGTGCTGTGTAAAATGTAATGTTCTGATGACACTACTTGTGTATATTGGTTCTAATGCTTTGTTGCCTTTATGTAACTGTTTATTTTAAGACTAAGTGTTCTTTGTTGTGCCGCACGGAGTGGCAGCAAGTTACAGCAGCTGTGTCTTCGTTGTGTTCTGTTTTTATGAAGTTCTGTTCTTATGTGTCTGTTTTTATGGTGGTGTCTGTTCTTATGGTGTTATGTTGGTTGTTCTCTATTGCTGCTGTAACACAGAAATCTCCCCACTGTGGGATCAATAAAATACCTACCTACCTACCTACCATTATCCAAATAAACCTATGTGGATTGAACTGTTCACCAGCCTCTGTTGTAGTTCTTTCTCATCATGGTGCTTGTTCTTTATAGGGTTGTGGTGCCCTACCACCTTTATTATAGTAAAGGTAAAATGAACAGCTTAAGTCTCCAGAGAACCAGATATGATTGGAGAGAAATCTGCCACAAAACCCACCCATCAGTCTCCGTTCTTGAAGTATGTGTAACAACTCAGTTTAATGTAAGTTATACTGCATCATGTGAGGAAAAAGGCTGAGAAAGTCTTTACATCTACAGCAGATTTGTGTTTATATAATGTATTGTATGTCTACCTACTACGTGTAAAAAAGACCATAATCCACAGTTGTAGTTCTATTAAATGCAGGAACAGTGGCCTACATGAGAGCAAAGGCTCAATTCAAGACAAAATGTCAAACATTTACCCAAATCTAGCCCAAACAAATGAAAAACAACAAAACTAGACTGCATTTTTAGTTTTTTCAGCAATTTACCAAGCTGCAGTACTCTTTACATCATACTGTACTTGATATACATAAAGATCCCATGTGAATTCCTTGGTGATTTTTACCTTTGGTGGAGTTGCTCCAGCGGTTGCCCTCAGAGTAGTGAGATAGTGTGAGCAAGTTGACACAGGAAGCGCCAGCACCTGAACCGAACACAGTGATACGTAAGGGGTCACCACCGAAGGCTGCAATGTTCTCACTGGTCCAACGCAGAGCCTGGATCTGGTCCAACAATCCGTAATTCCCTTTGGCTGCCTGGTCACCTGTACTCAGGAACCCTGCTCAAAAGGACAAAGAACCAAGACGATGTTAGTTTAAATCTCTACTTCTTTTTATCATTATTAGCCTTAAGCAGGAGGGTTGAGCAGCAACATTATTTCACCCATTAACAATTGTCATAAAAAACATAGAAGCAACAATTAAAAATACATTTAACAACTGTCAATTGCCCTGTTGCAATTCAATGTCGAGTCTGCCAGGTTTCTACCGAGGCTTCCAATCGAACCCACCACCACCCCCGTTAGCATCCATACCGGTTTTCCTACGGAGTTCTGTTGGCCCACTTCCGGGTAGTTTTTGCCGTAGGCGTCGTGGCAAGAGAGGTGGACTCCATGTTAAATTCAAAGCTTGCCTGGATTCGTCATTGTGGACTGAACATCTTGTGGAGCAAGGCAAAATCGACCTAAGGCGGACATTGCTTCCTAACTACCGCTTTCTCCGATCGGTTGGCCCAGACGCCAATCCCCCTCGCCCATGCTGCCGGCTCCTGAGGCGCTCCCGCCGGCATTGCACACAGGACAATCTTTGCCCAGTGGATCGTACTGCCCTGCCTCAAGATAAGACAACCCCGCACTTTGCACTTTTTAATGCAAGATCACTCAACAATAAGACTTTTGTTCTTAATGACTTTATTTCCACACATAACTTGGATGTGCTTTTCCTCACTGAGACCTGATTGACACATGGGGATAATAGCCCTTTTTCTGATCTCCTTCCGACTGGATATTCCTTTTTTTAACACTCCGCACCCCATTGGCAGAGGCGGTGGCTTGGTGTCTATTTGTAAGCCTACTCTAAAATGCCACCTCCTCCCCTCTAAGATCTTTTCCAGCTTTGAGGTACAAATTTTTGTTTTAGTGCTGCATTGTCCTACCTTATGTGCAGTGGTTTACCACCTGCCTAAATCTAAGGATTTTGTCAATGAATTTGGGGAACTCTTGGTGAAGCTTATCCCACAGTTTGAAAGTTTTCTGATCTGTGGTGATTTTAACATCCACGTTAACTCTACCTCCAACCAGCTAGCGAATGATTTCAATTCCCTATTGGACTCTTTTGATCTCTCTTAATCAGTAGTTTGCCCCACTCATCAACGTGGGGGCACACTTGACCTCGTCATCTCACGAGGATTATCTTTGTGCATTGGGGATATATCAAATATGGCAATTTCTGATAATTTCTTCATCCATTTCGAGGTCCTGGTCCCGTCAAGTGCACCTAGACTTACAACCCTACGTCAGCGTCACAGGATTTTCACCCCTTCAATGGCCTCTGATTTTGCTGCTGCCTTTGTAGTCTCTGACTTTTATTCTTCAGAAGCTCTGAAGCCTCCTACGTGCCCTGATGTCTTTCTCTCCTCATTTCACTCTACATGCTCCCGGATTATGGATTCCATCGCACCCCTCAGGAAGAAGACACCACTCGTGCACTGCGGAGACGCTGCAGGCAGGCGAAGGGTAGATGGAAGAAGGATGGCCTCCATGTCTCCCTGGGCATTTCAAGGGACTGTTTGGATATCTATCAGAAATCTGTAAAAGATGCTAAAACTCAATACCTATCTAACATTATCTCGGAGAATGTTCCTGTCAGGTTTGCTCAGCTGCACCTGCCTCTCTCACCTCCCTCTCCGTGCTTCAGTCCCTGATCACGTCACCTTACACACCTGCCACTCGTCTCCTTGATTACACCAGCTGTTTTCACTTAGTCCTTCACCTTATTTATGCCCACTTCACTTCATGCTCCCTTGCCAGTTCGTTCGCTTGCTTTCAGGCCGACAACCAGCGCTACATTCTTTGATTTTCTATAGTGTTTTCTCTTTTGAGTTGTTTTGAGTCTTAGCCTTTTTTGTTTCTGGATTTTTGTCTTGTTTTTCCCCCAACAACCATGCCACACCTCTCCAGTCCCTCCTGACCACCTCACCTATGGATTACCTTCTCTGGACCATACACCAGTCCTCTGCCAGTCCCACTAGTCGGGGTGATGCACCGTCCTACAAACTGCTCCTCTCACCATTGTCCTCTACTCTGTCTTCTCAGCCATTGTTCATCTCCACCAACCAGCCAGTAAGTGACCCATTCGGTTTCGTAACTCGGCCCTCCTTCTCACCACAGACTAAAGACTCATCCTTATACTGATCGACGCCTGGTTTTTCTATATACCCATAGTAACTTTGTTCTGTTGTTTTTGTCTCATCACTTGTAAATATATTGTATAGCACTATTAAATCCGTTTGCATCACCGTCAGCCCTCTGGGTCCATTCTTTTCTGCTCACTCATTTCCCTGTGTGTGAGCGTACCCTAACAGTTCATCATCCTAGAATTCTTTTAATACCATAAAATCCGTTATTGATCCTGGTGCTATCCTGTCTAACGAGGGGTCGGTCCAGATCTATAATGAGTTCCAAAGTTACTTTGTTGATAAAGTTTGGGCCATTAGACGGAGTATTCCTAAGATGATTCCTACTGTACCAACTGCTCCTCCTGTCCACTTTACCTTGGAAACTTTTACTCTGATTTCTTTGCCGCAACTTAAAAAATGTGTGCAACAGTTAAAATTGACCCACTGCCCTCTGGATCTTGTCCCTGCCAGGATAATTAAGGAGGTCATTGACATTGTTGGACTCTCTCTGGTCACATTTGTTAACAGCTGCCTCAGGTTGGGCAGTGTCCCCGCCGCCGCCCTTAAGCATGCCACAGTGAGACCTCTTCTTAAGAAGCCTAATCTCTTCTGTCCAATTTCCGCCCAATTTCTCTTCTGCCATTTTTATCCAAGATTTTGGAAAAAAATGTCCTTTTGCAGCTACAGTCTCATTTGGAATGCCTGGATGTTATTGAAAAATTTCATTCAGGTTTTAGGCACCCTCACAGCACTGAATCTGCATTACTGAAGGTTCATAATGATATTACTCTGGCCCTTGGTGCCAAGTGCCTCGTTATTTTAGTTCTCCTTGATCATGCAGTTCTTCTCTCCCATCTGGAACATAACGTTGGCCTGAGAGGCGCAGCCCTAAATTGGTTTACTTCTTTCCTGACGAATAGGACCTTATCTGTTGTTATCAACGACTATTCCTCCACCACAGCCCCACTTTCTTCCGGCGTCCCCCAAGACTCGAGTCTGGCCCCATTACTCTTCTCTTTATAAATGTCTCCACTTGGCTCAATCGTTTCACAGCACAATGTTCACTTTCATTTTTATGCAGACAATGTTCAGATTTACTTGCTGCGGACTTGCAATGTGACTCGAATGCCCTCATCCCGTTGCATAAATGCCTTCGTGATATTAAACATTGGCGATCACAGAATTTCCTCCGCTTAAATGAAAGTAAGACTGAATACATCATCTTTAGTCCTGACTCCTCCAATGTTGTGCCTAATTTAATAATAATAATAATAATAATAAAATTTATTTATAAAGCACTTTCCAACTCAAGGAGCACAAATTGCTACATCAATGAAAAAGATAACAGTTCAAAACAATCAGTCTAATAAATAAGCATAAAACAAACACAAGCACTCATAGGCATATAGCGCAATTTCTATCCAGTCTGATACCTCCAAAGGAGACTAAAAAGTAATGGCCTTACGAGACTAATAAGCCTACGGAGGTGGGCCTTACAGAGGCATTTATAGCCTCCACGTTTTATCGGTCACAAGACCATGACGTTTCTTTATCCCCTCACGCTCTCCTCTCTTCCCTGAATGCCACTTGCATCCAGATAATGGACGCTGTCGCTCCCATCAGAAGGAAGAGAGCAAGATCCATCTCGGTTCCCTGGCTGAACGACACCACACGTGCCCTGCAGAGACAATGTAGGCGGGCGGAACGGAAATGGAAAAAGGAAGGTCTACACGTCTCTCTGGGCATTCTGAGGGACAGCCTACGGCTATACCAGGAGGCCGTAAGAGACGCGAAATCATAATACCTTTCCAACATCATCGCGGAAAGCAGGCAGGATCCAAGAACTCTCTTTAAAACCATTGATTCAGTTATTAATCCGGCAGGCGCCCCCCACCTTGAGGGCTCGGTGTCCTTATGCAATGATTTTCTGAAATACTTCATTTACAAAGTCAGGTCTATTAGACAAAATATTCCAATGTCCACACCCGATATACCCTTGGTAGCTCAGGTATCCCAGACATTCATTTCCTTTACTCCAATTTCTTTACCCCAGCTAAAGAAATGTGTGTTGGAGTTAAAACCTACCTCATCCCCTCTGGACCCCCTCCCTGCAAGGATTATTAAGGAGGCTATTGATACTGTTGGACCTTTCTTGCTGTCTCTTATAAATTGTTGCCTGTGGAGGGGGGAGATCCCGGCTGCCCTTAAAAAATCAAATCTCAACCCCTCCCTGGTTTCTAATTTTCGTCCTATTTCTTTGTTGCCCTTTGCATCTAAGGTAATGGAAAAGCTTGTCCTCACCCAGCTTCAGTCCCATATAGACTGTCTTGGTGTGGCTGACAAATTTCAATCTGGCTTTAAAGCCCAACACAGCACGGCCATAGATGCAAAACGGTCTGTAATGCTGGTCCTCTTAGACTTGTCTGCAGCTTTTGATACTGTTGACCATGCAATCCTACTCTCCAAACTCGAACATCTTATTGGCCTGAGAGGGTCGGTTTTAAGATGGTTTAGCTCTTTTTTGACCAATAGAACTTTTTCCGTTGTCGTTGACGGCTTTGCCTCTGACACAGCTCCTCTCACTTCAGGTGTCCTGCAAGGCTCGACCCTGGCTTCGTTGTTATTCTGCCTATACATGCTGCCTCTAGCACCTATGATAGCAAATCATAATGTTCACTTTCATTTTTATGCCGATGATATACAGATTTATATACAGTTAACACAGGATAATCAAAATCCACTTGCCTCTTTAGATGACTGCATCCGAGACATCAAGAAATGGTTAGCACAGAATTTCCTGCATCTAAATGACAGTAAAACTGAGTATATGCTGATCAGCGCCGGACCACACACAGGTGTCCCTAAGTTAGCTGTGTCAGCCCCTCCACTTAAAGATTCACTAACAAGCCTAGGAGTTATATTTGATAGTGGCTTCAACTTTGAAAAACAGATCAGAGCCATAGTCAAATCTAGCTTCTTTCATTTAAGGCTGTTAGCGAAGGTTGAGCCGTTTTTAATCACGTGCAAATCTGGAAAAAGCTATCCATGCTTTTATCACGGCGCGTCTGGACTATTGTAATGCTCTTTATGCCGGCCTGTCGCAATCCTCTCTCCAAAAGCAATTAGTTCAAAATGCTGCAGCCCGGCTGCTGTCCAACACATCCAAATTTGCCCATATCACTCTGGTTCTCCGCTCGTTGCACTGGCTTCCAGTGCAGTGGAGAGTGCAATTTAAAGTTTTGTGTTTGTCTTTAAGGCAATTTACGGACTTGCTCCGCAGTATTTATCAGAGTTGCTGACTGTGTATACCCCACGCAGAGTGCTACGATCCACAGAGCACCTGGCACTGGTGGTCCAGCAGTCACGGTATAAGGTGGGGCAACCGATCCTTTGCTGTCCACAGTGCTAGACTGTGGAACTCGTTGCCGCAGGAGCTTCGGAATATCAATTTTTAAGTCAGTTTTAAAAACTCATCTCTTTAGGCAGGCATTTTTATCTGATGTTTAATGCTTTGAGTTCTCTACAGAGATAATGGTGTGTTATTTGTTTATAGACTGCAATGATGTTCTATGTTGGCATTTCGGTATTGTACAGCACTTTGTGCTTAGGTGAGCTGTAAAGTGCTTTAGAAATAAAGTTTATTATTATTATTATTATCTCAGAGCCGTCGACTACACTTCTAGACACTGTTGGCATAGGGCTTCCTTTTGGCACAGTACAGTTTTAAGTAGCATTTATGGGTGTAACTATGTATTGTAGTGTCTGACACAGGTGTGCCAAAGTAATCCTGAGCCCATGTGGTTATATCGCTTATAGAAGAATGACAGTTCTTGATGCAGTGCTGTCTGAGGGATCAGAGAGTAGTCATCCAGCTTAGGTCTGTGTCCTTTATGCACTGAAATCTCTACAGATTCCTTGAATCTTGTAAATATGTTATGCACCATAGAGGGTGACATATCTAAATCCCTTCCTATCTTTCTTTAAGCAACATTTCAATGATTTTCTCATACGTACTGTATGTTGGCAAACTGGCAATCCTTGGCCCATCTTTGCTCCTAAAGGGCTCGGTCTTTCCTGGATGCCACTTTTGTGCCAAATCATGATTGTAATCACCTGTTGACATCACCTGTTTCAACTGGAATCATCATTTCATTGTTTTACCTCATTACTGGGTCTGAAACGCAACCGCCCCAACTTTTTTTTGGAATGTGTTGCAGCATCAGAATTGAAGTGAGTGTTTATTTTGAACAAAAAATAAAATTGATGAGGTGTCACATCAAATAATGATTTTACATACTGTGCCAACTTGTTCTGATTTGGGATTGTAGACAAAATGTGAGAAAATCCAACTTCTGTACGACTCTCTGCTCTTTTGCTCTCACTGCATTTCTACTCATTTCACTAAAGTCATTCGAGTCCTGCAGTCACTGCTGAATTCTGCATCTTTGTCAAAAAACGTACCCTGCGATTTTCTCATGTCCTTTGAAGCTAAAGCACGGTTTCCATGCTGAAAAGGAATCAAATCCGTTGTCACGTCATTGGACCTCAACTCTTCCCCCAGCGACTTCCAACCAAACGTAGTATCACAGACACCTTGCCCAGCTTCATATCCACCTATGGAACCAAACCACATTAGACTAAACATATGTATTGCCTATGCAGACATAAGCATGTCTGACACCACCAAAAGGAAAATAAGAACTATTGTTTCATGTATGTTTGAAACTTTAATTGAAGCTTTTTAAAAATGCATTTTTTTTGTTGAACAGTTTTTTCTGCACTGACTGATGGATGAACTGATAAAACTGTATAAAACCACCCATCAACTGACTGCATCACATCGATTTCAGCAGTCAGAATTGTATTCACATCACTGAACATCAAATTTTAATACACTGGAGACGCTGTTTCCACTGCACTACACATTGCCCTAACACATTCCCCCAGTCAGTGGGAATAGAAAAGAGAACTTCTAGTAACATCACACTGAGCACAGGCTCCCTTCAGGGCTGTGTGCTCAGCCCACTCCTGTTCACACTGATGACATATGACTGCACCACCAGGTTCAGCTCCAATATAATAATAAAATAATAATAAAATTTATTCATAAAGCACTTTCCAACTCAAGGAGCACAAAGCGCTACATCAATGAAAAAGATAACAGTTCAAAACTGTCAGTCTAATAAATAAGCATAAAACAGGCACAAGCACTCATAGGGGTATAACGCGATTTCTGTCCAGTCTGATACCTCCAAGGAGACTAAAAAAATAATGGCCTTATGAGACTAATAAAACAGGTTAAACATTAAAAGCTTGTTTAAAAAGATACGTTTTTAGAGCTGACTTGAAAGGTACCAGCTCAGTTATAGAGCGTACATCTAAGAGCAAGGAGTTCCACAATCTAGGGCCATTCATGGCAAAAGCGCGACCTCCCCATTTTTTTAGAACGTGAAGAAGGGACAACACGGGCGAGGTGACCTGACGACCGTAGAGTTCTACGAGGGACATATCAGGACAGGAGGTCCGATAAGCACACAGGGGCAAGGCCGTGTATGGCTTTGAAAACATAGAGAAAGATCTTGAACTCCACTCTCCATTTTACAGGTAGCCAATGGAGAGACACCAAGACTGGGGTAATATGGGCATGCCGACAAGTGTTTGTGAGCAAACGGGCAGCTGCATTTTGGACCAGCTGAAGCCTAGACAAAGATGACTGGGACAAGCCGACATAAAGGGCGTTACAATAATCAAGCCGGGAGGTCACAAAGGCATGAATGGCTTTCTCTAACTTAGTATGAGACAGGAATGGTTTAGGCGCCTCAGCCCCATTATTTACTGATACTGTGAAAAATCTAGGAGTATTATTTGACAGTAGCCTCAGATTTGACAAGCAGATCAGATCTGTGGTCAAAACCAGCTTCTGTCACCTGAGGCTTTTAACCAAGGTGAAGCCCTTCCTATCACATGTGGATTTAGAAAAAGCCATTCATGCTTTCATCACTTCACGACTGCAATGCCCTTTATATAGAAATCAACCAATCTCTCCTTCGGAAGATTCAATTAGTACAAAACGCTGCTTCTCGTCTACTCTCAAATACCCCTAAGTATGCCCACATCACCCCTGGCCTTCACTCGCTACACTGGCTGCCAGTGCAGTTCAGAGTTGATTTTTAGGTACTATTATTTATATTTAAGGCTATTAACGTCCTCGCTCCACCATACCTGTCTGACCTGCTGTCCATTCGCACTCTGCTTAGGGCTCTATGCTCCTCAGAGCATGTGTCCTTGGTTGTCCCACAGACAAGATATACAAAATAGGGTGATCGTTCATTTGCCGTATATGGCCCTAGGCTCTGGAACTCCTTACCGCCGGAGTTACAGCCCATAACTGAGCTATTGTCTTTTACGTCAAAACTAAACTAACTTTCTGTGTCTAACGGGCTCCAGTGGCATCATGTCAATGTCTTTTAGTTTGTTGTCTTACATTTATACTTTGATATGGAAGTCTCCCATTAGCGTTTGATATTATATTGTTTTTTTTTTTTGTTCTTGGTTTAATTGCTTATGTAGCCAGTTTTATACTCCTAATATATATTCTTCTGTGAAGTGCTTTACAACTCCGGAGGAGCCCAAAGTGATATACAAATAAAGTATTATTATTATTATTACACAGATAGGGGGTCTGCAGCATAGACAGCCAACTGTTCAGCATTCATTGTTAACTATCACCTGTAAATCACAACATTCACACACATCTGGCTTGTAGCACATGTCCAGCAAGCAGGCGTGGGCATAGGTTGGCCTGCTCATGCCTATGGCCAATAAAATCAAGATATGTGTAAGTCCAACTCCTGTACGGGGTGGTCTCCGGCCAAGAAGATAATTGTAACCAGAAACAATGGCTCAGGGCTTTTTGAGAACAGTTTTCCTGAGGAAACTGTCACTCAGAGCCCAGAGCTGTATAGCTTTACCATGTGACCAGATTTATAAAATTTTCTGTTGATTTTATACAGTCCTCTTCTGTCTTCTCTTCTTGCGCTTTCAGCAAAAGAACTGGGTTTTTCTAACACACGGCTGGGATGAGAATCAGCACCTCCAAGTCCGAGGCCATGGTTCTCCATCGGAAAAGGGGTCCCTTCAGGTTGGTGGAGAGTTCCTGCCTCAAGTGGAGGAGTTCAAGTATCTCGGGGTCTTGTTCACGAGTAAGGGAAGGATGGAATGGGAGATTGACAGGCGGATCGGTGCAGCTTCTGCAGTAATGCGGTCAGTGTACCGGTCCGTCGTGGTGAAGAAGGAGCTGAGTTGTAAGGCGAAGCTCTCGATTTACTGGTCAATCTACGTTCCGACTCTCACCTTTGAGTCATGACCGAAAGGGCAAGATCCCGGATACAGGCGGTCAAAATGAGCTTCCTCCGCAGGGTGGCCGGGCGTACCCTTAGAGATAGGGTGAGGAGCTCAGTCACCCGGGAGGAGCTCAGAGTAGAACCGCTGCTCCTCCACCTCGAGAGGAGCCAGCTGAGGCTCGGGCATCTGTTTTGGATGGATGGATAAGGACAATCACCTTTATTGGCCAAGTATGTTACACACAAGGAATTTGTTTGCAGTACAGAACCAATGGCAGCCATTTGCGGCCCACCTCAACTGATGGCTCTAACCATCGGGGGCAACGGGGGGGTTCAGTGTCTTGCCCGTGCTTCAACATGGACTGCCGGCACCGAGATTCGAACCTTCAACCTTCTGGTTGGAAGACGACTGCTCTACCCACCACACCACTGTTGCCTCCCCAAATGATGTAGTGAAGTGTGTACAATTGTACAGGTGTACCTAATAAAGTGTCCCGTGAGTGTAGATGTGTTTCATGCACCACTGTAAGCTCACAAACATACACTATATGTCATAGTTTGTGTAGACTCTAACAAACAGTACAGTACACACACTCTTGTAGCCCGTAGACTGGTACGTCTGCTGGCTGACTGTTTAACTTAGTCAATTTCTTTTCTATTCCTTTTACACTGGCTTATTTATCTATTTGTGTGTTTCTTGATCAAAGCCTACTCTAGTGAAGGAACAGCAGCCAACTACAAGAAAGATTTTAATTGATTCAGTTTAGCTGCAGTGCAGGGATGGACTGGCAATCACAAAGAGTGAGGCAGGAAGAACGATTAGTACGCCAGCAGTGGAGGGGCAGCAGGACGGAGCTCTCACTCCTTCGCTGTATGTCACACATGCAGAAATGCTGGGATACAAGACACACAATTTGAAGGCTTTTCTTCATTTTGAATATTCTTGAAAGAATATTTGGTCCTCACAGGGAAGCAAATGGGGTGATGGATACATTACAGAAGCACATGAGCAGCAGCTGCAGGTTGAAACAGCTAAAACAAAGAGAAGCTGTAGTTTTGAATTGATTTGCACTCACTTTCATTTCATGGCTACTGCTCTGTTAGTCTTGGTAATGCAACACTATTAAATTGAGGATTTATAGATTTACTGACACTTTGTTCTTAACAGCAAAGCTGCTCTGTAAGATAAGATACGGCCCACATGCAGTCATCCAGCTACCACTAACACTCAGACCAACATCCCACACTCGTGAAAGATTTCACCTAAACCTCTGATGCACAAATATGTAATGTGAAATACTTTCATTTCATTGTAACCATAAGGAAGACAACCTCATAATGGTACAACACAGACCTCTTATACATGGATCAATATTTCCATTGTCAAGATTATCAGAACAGGTGTCATTCTAGGCTGGTATCCAAGAGCACAGTATGATGCGACCAAACAGGCTAATAACGGCATAGAAAGACTCAGCTTAGTAATCTCTGTGACACTACAAACATAATATGCCAGGTAGAACTGAATGAAGACTGGAACTGCAGGGGGAAAAGAGAAAAAGTCTGATTACCACCTCTTGAGCACAATAAGACTTAACAAGTAGGCTTGTAAGTGTTAGTATCTGGATGCTATCCAATGCAGGGAATGAATATCTTTAACCTGCTGAGTTTTGGGGAGGCTATTCCTTAGCACATCTAAGTACATGTGTTATCAACAAGCAGTGATTGAACTATGTTAACATGACACTTCGGGGTTTCTGCAGTGCTGCATTCACAGCAACCCTATAATGCCAAGTCTTTGCCATAGTGTTGTTGGGTTTCATAAGCCTTTCAGCTCCTATGAGACCAGACCCACTCCATTTTCCTCCCCTGTGTGGGATTAATCAGGTGTGTCTATGTGCAAGGCTTGGCTAAAAGCCACCGTTCGTGATCACGTGCTATGGCCGCTCGACCTCTAAACTCCTCAAGATGACAATATTCAGGTGAACTCTGATCCAGGAATCCAGATTTTATCCCCACTATCTCTGTCGAACCAGAGAGAATATTAGATGAAGAGAAAGATGGGATTTTTCTTTTTATGCTTCTTTCTCTGCACACACCTATTTTTTCCACAGTCATGGTCTGTATACCATAATCCTCTGTTCTCTCTCTCCTCTCTTCCAGGCTCTTGATGTTAAGAGAGACAGAATGAGAAAGCAAGAATGAGATGGAAAGATGGAAAGCTCCATTCATCCTTGCAGGTAAACTGTAGCAGCAGATGTAACGTTTTACAGTCAGTGAAATTAAAAGGAAATGCACACTTCAGAGAGAGGACATTGGAGTAGAAGGATAAAAGAACTAGTCTGACAGTGTAGTGGGAAAAACAAGTACTCAGTAATAAAGAAACTGAAGCTGGGAGAAAGGAGGAAACGAGAAATACATCAGAGTGATAAAGAGGTTTAAAGAGTAGAAAAAAAATCTGTCACTGTGTGCCCGAAATAATGAATGATTTATGGATATTTTTTTTCCAGTGTCAATCTCTGTATGCAAAACTCTGAGGGAGGCAGTGTCAATCTGCCCATGTAGTTCTGCTTAAATTCTGTGTTAATTATGATTACACCATGTCAAAATATTGTATAATCTTCTTCTTCTGTCGGCTGTTCCCGTTAGGGGTCGCCACAGCAAATCATCTGTTTCCACCTAACTTTATCCTTGGCATCCTCTACTCTCACCCCAATTAACTTTATGTCCTCTTTTAGCACATCCATATACACTGTATCTCCTCTTTGGCCTTCCTCTTGACCTCTTGCCTGGCAGCTCCATCTTCAACATCTTTCTACCAATATAACCACTATCCCTCCTCTTCATATGTCCAAACCATCTCAATCTGGTCTCGCTGACCTTGTCCCAAAAACAGCCGACCTGAGCTGTCCCTCTGATGTGCTCATTCCTAATCCTGTCCATTCTGGTCACTCCTAAAGAGAACCTCAACATCCTCATCTCTGCTACCTCCATCTCTGCCTCTTGTCTTTTCCTCACTGCTACAGTCTCTAACCCATACAGCATAGCTGGTCTCACTACTGTCTTGTACACCTTTCCTTTGATTCTTGCTGCCACTCTTCTGTCACACAACACTCCTGACACCTTTCTCCCTCATCACACTGGACTGTTGACCCCAAATACTTAAACTCCTGCACCTTCTTGACCTCAGCCCCCTGTAACCTCACTGTTCCACTTCCCTCCCTCTCGTTCATACACATGTATTCTGTCTTAGCACGACTGACTTTCATTCCTCTTCTTTCCAGAGCAGACCTCCACCTTTCCAGGTGTTCCTCCACCTGCTCTCTGCTCTCACTATAGATCACAATGTCATCTGCAAACATCGTTGTCCACGGAGTTTCCTGTCTGACCTCATCTGTCAACCTGTCCACCTCCACCTTGAACTCCTCTGTCTGACCTACAGCACATCTCACTACTGTCATACTCCTCTCATACATTCACTCATTTTCTACCGCTTAGTCCCTGTCCTCTCATACATATCCTGTGTAAAATGCAATTCTTTCCATGTCTAACCTGAAATGCTACACCAAGGTGAAAAATATGAAAGCAACACAAATTAGGGTGAGCCACCATGAAGAAGAGGACTCTGGGATACCCCACTGTGGTCAAATGAAGAGATACTAAACCACAAAATTTAACTTAATGACTACATTTTTAAAACACCTACTTCATGTCATATACAGCTCTCTGAGCAGTTTATAGTCTTAAAATACATAGACTAAAGTTTTTCGGACACTTGTAAGTAGTGGTAAGAAAGTGTGACTATGACATCAACACATGATCGTCTTTTAATGTGATATAGTAAACTTGTTACCAAACAGTTACACATTCAGAAGCCAACAAGCACCAACTGATGAATCTAAATCCCATAGTATTTCTTTTTTAAGATCCTTATTTCGGTCCCTGTCAGTTGCTGAGTGAACTATCTGGCTCTTAGCTGCTATGTATCTGGATGCTATCCAGCGCATTTTGCTCACTAGCCTGTTGCAAAATGTTTGTGTTTAGTGCTCAGTAGGTAATGTTCAGCGGGTTTTTTAGAGAGTGGTGAGAGAACAAAAAAAAGTTGCAGTTGACACAAGCTGTAAAAGCTCCATAACCCTGAGCTGCAGTCAGGTGATGATTCTCTGTAGGCTGTGCCTTCAAAACTCCGCATCAATAGTTTGAAATGTAGGCTTATTGAAAAACAATCTCAAGAGCCAGGCTGGTACTGTAACCCTGATGACTTATTTTCTGACTTCATTAAGTTCCACTGAGAGCCATAGAATAGCACAACTGCTTTCACAGTAGTTCAATATTTAGGAGTGAAGTAACTGTAAATGACTTCTGTACACAAACAGTTTCTCTGTGACACCTACTGAGCTATAAAAAGAAAAAATAATAATGGAGAATACTGACCAGCTAGGAGCTGCCAGCTGCACAATATGTTGATGAATTTTAATCTAATATATACTTACATAACACCATCGCTATCTTTGTTCCCTGCCCTACACTAAACTTCTGCTTAAAACAATGATGTAACACCAGCTCCAAATGTTTACAGTGCCCCAGCAGCACACCATCTATATCTGGTCCCTCTACACAACAACCCCGAAGACAACGGCACACGGAGGGCAACTGGCTGGGGAATGTGCTGATTAGGCACAAAGCATTTCTCACTGAAAATAATGAATATGGAGCCACAGGATAGTCACTCATTCAACCTTTATTTAGACAGCTCTGGGAACAAACACAGCGCCAGCTCTCTTTTTCAGCTGTGCCCTGTTTGTACAGTCAGTTAAAAATTGTGCTTTTGCAGCAAAATGAATGTAAATGTGTTATCATATGAATAAATGAAACAGGTGACCACAAAATAATAAAAAATAGGATGTATAGCAATGCCATTTTTATTTTTATTCAATTTTTAAAGCAAAGATGCAGTAGTTACAGTGACATACTTCAACACAAACAAAAAACGGCTTTGTGTTTGTTGTAGTTTTTGCCCCGGTCCAGTGAATAATGTCAGGTGTTCTCATTTTTAACACCTGAATATGATATCACTAGTAGCAGGTGTGAAAAAATACAATTACGGGTAGTCTGGAAAGTGATTAAAATTACATGTGATTTAATTAAAAATAGAACAAGGCACAAGGTATTGTATAGCAGATTATTCTGGGTTCCACCCTAAAGTATAGAAAGTATCACCATCTTGCTGTTAACATTGTCTCAGAAGCCAGAAAACCAAAATAACACGCTGAAATATTCCACTGAGATTCACGGGCTTTGTATTGTACTTTGGGCAGCAGTTTGATAACAAGTTTACCAAATCAAAACACAATATAATAAATACATAAATAATAAAAATATACAAATAAAGTGGAAATCTAAAAAATACACATCAGCCACTGGACCAGCCTTCTCATACATCACATTAGAGAAAATAACATCCATCCATAAGAATAATATACCAACTTTTACTGACACTTGGAACCACATTCTAACCAATTTTAACTTAAACCAGATACCTGGGGCTGAGGCCACGCATGTTCCCACAAACTCCTAGAAATATTTAATTATTTAATTACTGTTACTGTTATTTTAACTATTATTATCACTATAAATTATTAGTACTACAAACTCTATAAATAATGTCTGTCATTCTGCATTGTTGCATTCTGTGATGATGATGGTTATGGCTATTATTTAGATTATTATTACCACCTTTATTGCGGTTGTTAGTGTTATAACTTTACTATCATGATACCATATTCTTATTCTTCACTGTCCTTGCTACTGTTTTGTGTTTAAACCTATCAATCAAACCAGATCAACAGAAAATATAACCTGGCACCCCCCAAACCCCCTTTGTTTTTCCTTTTTCTATTCATTTACTGATTTGTTAATTTCATTTTTTCATTATATTTGAAGTTTCTTTATTTTTTGTTATTTAATTTATTCTTGTTATTTCATTACTAAAATTACTGTTATCTAATTAATTGTCTTGTTTACTTACTCATCTTTCTCCACCATCAATAAACCAGGAGTTGTACAGGGGTTGCTCCACCCTGTCCCCAGCAGCCAGGGGATGCAGTTTGGGGTCACCCTTGGCATTTCTCCAGGGTTGACAGTATTGGGGAGTATTGTTTCCTTTCCCTTAACCACCAACAATCAACTATTAACATAAACAGTAAAACAAAGGGAAGGGTTTAACTTAACCCTAACACAAGAACCCTGCTGTTCTGTTGCCCTGGACAACCTCACCCTGCTGAGCAGCTCCAAAGCCCAAGTGATGGCCTCACCTCATGCTAATGGTTTGGGTTGGGGGCATCACCAGTACACCCCTGGTCCTTTGCTGATTTAACAACCCCCCCCTCACCATTTACCTTTTCTCCTCTTATTAATTTATTTGGATTAATTTTATTTTTTCTTAATATGTACTGAATATCAGTCTGCAGAGTTGGATACACCCTTGAAGGTATTCTGAAGTAGAATTTTCCCATTCATTTGAATGGAACAAGATTTTCAGAATAAAGCTAAATATTTTAAAAGTATTTCTGTGCAGATTCTCTGTCATCCAGGTCATAGTAAGCTGAAAAAAACTTGAATGGACTAGATTTCTAGGTCGAAGACTTTTCACCTCTCATCCAAGAGGCTTCATCAGTTCTGACTGACTGGTGTTGAGCCAGAGATATTTATCCCCCTTGGTGGTGTTTCAGTCCTTTGAAGGCCAACAATGTCCCTTAACAACTGAGCCGTTATAGCCCAGTATCGGTGAGAGCCGTTACCTGTCTTTGAATCCTCCCCTGTCGACCGACGCCTATTGTCCTGGTGGGCATGTTTGGGCAGAGATCTCAAAACAGGATTGTAGATGGATGACAAGTTTAGTCCACCACCCCTATTTAGTGAGGAGTGTTCAATTTTTTGCAAAAATAGCTTCCTTAACTCCTCTCTCAAACCAGCGATGTTCTCTGGAAAGGATCTGGACTTCACTGTCCTCAAAAGAATATCCTTTGTCCTTCAGGTGGAGGTGGACTGCTGACACTGGTCCACTGGAGTTGGCCCTCCTGTGTTGTGCCATGTGTTTGTGAAGCGGCTGCTTAGTTTCAAGTGTGCAGAAGTAAAAATTTCCCCATTCATTTGAATGGGGCAAGAGTTCTGAATAGAAGCATGAATGTCCTTGAAGACGTGAACATTTTGATCGCTGAAATAGCTGCAAGTATGCAGAAGTAAAAATTTCCCCATTCATTTGAAGGAGGCAAGATTTTCAAAATAAAGCTAAATATTTCAGTAGTATGAAGTATGAAGTTTAGAAAAATTCTGAATAGAAGCATGAATGTTCTTGAGGAGCTGCACATTTTGATAGCTGAAATTATGCTGAAGTAGAATTTTAACATTCATTTGAATGGGGCAAGATTTTCAAAATAAAGCTAAATATTTTAAAAGTATGAAGTTTAGAAAAATTCCGAATACAAGCATGAATATCCTTGAGGAGCTGCACGGAGCTGCACAGAGCTGCATGTTTTGATAGCTGAAATTATGCTGAAGTAGAATTTTCCCATTTATTTTGTTAGGTAATTTCTTAGTCAGATAGATATTTAGAGATTTGTTGTCTAGAAATGTTTAGTGTAGCCAGGATGTCTAGCTCAGGCTGTTAAATGTTTAGTCACTGTCATGAGCTCTGCAGCCTGCATCGAGGCCAAGGTTAATTAAATAAGACAAAGGCTACAGGCAGGAGGTGATTGTTATTATTAACTGTAATGGAAATCATAATATTTTCTTATGTGAAATGTCATGTCAAATTGTTCTTAGATACACACCACTAATCAACAGCCACACACCTTGACTTTCCTCGTGTTTTGACTATTGTTATGGTCAGCTGCAAGCTGGCATATCAGGTGATGTCACGGTTTGACGTGCCTGGGTAGAATGGGCTATCCCAGCCAAGTGATTAAAATTGTATAGGTTCTTGGGTTCAGGGTCTTTCATCTCCATGCTGCCTGCGCGCAGGTTTGGTGGTGGGAGAGATCTGGACGTTATAAGCTATTATTTCTCTGTAGCTTCTTCCGGTTCTTTCAAACCAGGAACTCTCAATGAGACGAAAGAGACTGCTTTAGATTTATAAAAAATAACCGTGCTGGTTTATTCAGAGGATCACAGGTAAAATTCACATTACACGTCCAGATCTCTC